>NC_056727.1:599283620-599479388 GCF_019279795.1 Protopterus annectens
ACGATTCTGCTATGCCCATCATGGGAAACCAGTTTCTCCTACCATTAGATCCCACTCTACCAGGGCAACAGCTACCTCTACTGCCTTTCTCAGGGGGGGTTCCTACCAAGGAAATTTTAGAAGCTGCAACTTGGAGTTCTGTACACACCTTCACCAAAGACTATCACTTACCTCTGTATTCTAAGTCCAGGGCAGGCTTCGCCACTGCAGTTCTGCAGGGCCTCATTGCCTCCACTAACCCTCTATGATGCCTCCACCCTACCTTAGCTTTGGGACTCAACCCAAGTGTGATGACTGCAGCAGGGTAACACGATGAACATAGTACAGTTTTGTACCTACCATAAATGTAGATGTTCGAGTGTTCACCCTGCTGCAGTCCAGGTTACCCTCCCTCCAACCCCTCTGATCTACTGGCTAAATCTTTGCTATGTCTTTCTGATGTATTTGCTTATAGCTGAAGGAATTTTGTGTTTGTACAATGTTCACACCTTTTGGTACTACTTTGGATCACCTTTTTGGGGGCACCTGACATCTGGGGCAAGAAAAACTGAAGAAAATGGCGTCGGTTGCAATATATGTACCTGGCGACTGACGCCAGGGATGAGGCGACAGCAACCGACGCCGGACCAAGACTTTGGAAATCCGCCGACTGGGACCGCCTGACGACAGGATAACCCAAGTGTGATGACTGCAGCAGGGTGAACACTCGAACATCTACATTTATGGTAGGTACAAAACTGTACTTTTCTCTGTTCACCTGTGAGAGAGGAGAACTTTGGGCAGCCTGTCTGTCCCTGGAGGAGTGGTTTCAGCCCAGAAATTAGTAGTTTATTGGCCATTTTGGGCTAATTTCTATCTCTTTCATTTCCCTGCTATAAAACCAGCATTTGTGTGGTTTTGCCTGCTGGGCAGCACCGGTTAGCTAGGGTATAACTAATGTTCATCGTGTTACTCTGCTGCAGTCATTACACTTGGGTTATCCTGTCATCAGGCGGTCCCGCAGTCGGCCGGATTTCCAAAGTCTTGGTCCGACGTCGGTTGCAGTCACCTCAGTGCGCCAGGGGTACATATATTGCAACCGACACCATTTTCTCCAGTCTTTCTTGCCGCGCGGTGCCCGAAGCAGAAGCAGTTCGCAAGTGCCGGTCGGCCAACTCCTGAGATTTTCGAATTCGAATTTCAGACTGAAGTCTTCTATAAAGCTAAGTACCCCATTGGGGAAACTTTTCTTGCCTCAGACCGATGTCATAAAAAGTTAACTGTTGTATTTCTTGTCGGAAGCAAATACCTAATAAGGATTTTCATTCTTATTGCATACCTTGCCTAGGCCCTGACCACGACGTCACTTCTTGTCGTTTTTGTGCTAGAATTAATCAACGTACTATTAAAAGACGATTTGATTTCGCACGACACTTTTTTGACAGAAAATTTAATTATAACATGCCGTCAGAGCTTCCAACTACCGGCGTGCACAAAAACCGCGGGGATAAGGATTGACAGCCCAGGCCTAAGCCCGATTCCGAGGCCTCGGTTGATCCGGTCTCCGGTTATCAGTGAGGCTCCGACACAGCCTCTGACTACCGCAGTTCAAAAAACGAGACCGCTACAGATATTTTGACGGAATGTACTAGGCCTACGCAGCCTTTTACTTCAGGCCCTACCGACGATTTACCTTCCAAGGACGTCGGTGCTTCTGAAACGCCATCGGTTTCTGAAGGCGTTTTCAGACGGACGACTCTTACAGTCAAAACGTTTTCCAAGTCGAAGACTCCTTCCAAACCGAAAAAGGCTTCACTCTTCAGTCTCCTGTTCAAGGCTCTATGCCTAAGAAACAGATGCTCAAGATGGCTGAAGATTTAATTTCTCTTGTCAGGGGTTCTCAGCCTCCTCCTGACAAAAGGCCTAGACTAGAGGAAGAATCTGCTTCCTCTGATCAACTCTCTGTTTCTTCGGATTCCTCTGAGGACCAAGACTATTCCTTCTCTCCTTATGAAGATTCTGATGCTGAGGACTCTGTTCCCTCAGCTTCCCCTCCAGAAGATTACTCTTGTGGGGAAACTTTACACACTATGAGGGAACATTTTCACTGGGAAGGTCAGAATTACTCTGATTCCAAGAAAAGGCTCAGAGAGTTTCTTTTACTCCCCCAACACAGACCTCTAGCCATCCCTCCTGTTTTGGACATTGTGGATGATGTCTATTTAGAATCCAGTTTCAACCCTGACTCTCTGCCTCCTGCTCCGGCCAAGCCTGACAGATACTACAGAGTACCTGATTCCCACAAATTTCTTTACAAAAGCCCAGTAGCTGACCCAGAGACTATCTCCCAGGGTCCCAATGGGGGCTAAGGCTTCCACGCCTAAAAATCCAGTACCTTCTGAAAGGGATTCAAGAGCACTAGATATATGGGGGAAAAAGGTTTACACCTCAGCCACTTTAGCTATGAGAGCTCTAAACTGTCAATTTCATTTATACGTAGGCATGCGTGGTTAAAGGAACAAAGTCTGCCTGATCATGTTAAAGCAAAACTACTAGAAGCTCCCTTACAGCAGGATGTTCTTTCTGGTGTTAAAGCAGAAGAAGTTTTAAAGAAAATGGAAGATAAGGCAAAATCAATGCAGACAGTCAAAGACTTCCTACAAGTACAACCCCCTCGCTTCAGCAGAAACTGGCCAACAAAAAATTGGTCCTTTCCAGTCACTCACAGGCCTCAGAGGGTTAAATACAGGTGCCCAAGGGGCAGAGGACAACCACAAGCTCAGTATAAACCTCGCCAGTAGGGCACTCCAACCCAGAAGGGAGGAGAAGAAGACAGGTCTCAACCCATCAGAAGACAAACTCAATGACTTGCACCTCAGCTGGCCAAACAAAACTCTTTTGTCAGCCCCCCTGGGGGGGAAAGCTAGCACTATTTGCAGACAGCTGGCATATGGTCACAAAGGACAAATGGGTACTAGACATAATTTTACGAGGATACAGATTCCACTTTCACACCTTACCAATAAAAAGAGGAATGCCACACCTGCCACAAAATCAAAGGGCAGAGGCTCAAAAAGCAAATTACAGCTCTCGTGGCCATGAGAGCCATTCATAGGGTACCAACTCAAGGGCAAGGCCAAGGATTTTACTCAAGACTCTTCCTAGTACCCAGAAAAGAAAATGCTTGGAGACCAATTCTGGACCTTTCAATTCTAAACACTTGCTTACAAGTTCCAAAATTCAAGATGCTAACACTACAGCAGCTACTTCCCATGTTGGGCAAGGAAGCATGGCTGGTAACGTTGGACCTCAAGGAGGCATACCTGCATGTCCCAATCAGACAAAGTTGCAGAAGATACCTCCGTTTCATTGCAGGTTCAACCCATTATCAATTCTCTGCACTGCCCTTTGGCTTATCTACTGCGCCCAGAGTATTCACAAAATGCCTGGCACCAGTAATTGCATACTGCAGACAAAGAGGAATTCAAATATATCCATACCTGGACGACTGCCTCATTCAAGCAGAAAGAAAAGACATTCTCTTACAACATCTGTTTTTTGTGAAGCAACTACTGAATTGTCTGGGGTACACAGTAAACGAAAAGAAGTCAAAACTAGTACCCTCACAAAAAAATGACATTCCTGGGTGCCAGCTTGGACACAATGGCCCAGAAGGCTTATCTTACACCAGACAAGCAATTACTACTGACTCAATATTTCAAAACAATGGCAACAAAGACCCAATTAACTGCAAGAAAATTTCTGCAGGCTTTGGGCTTCATGGCATCTTGCATTCTGATAATACCATTTGCAAAACTGCATATGAGGAAATTACAGTGGTACCTAAAAAGCGTATGGTCTCAACACAGCCACAGCTTGGACACAGTGATATCTCTCATTCTCTGCCTTCAACAGGAATTTCTATGGTGGGCACAGGCATGTCACCTCAACAAGGGTCAGCCTTTCACCTTGCCCCCACCCAGGCAAACTATCACAACAGATGCTTCAGACTATGCCTTGGGGGCACACATGGCAGGGCAATGCATTCAAGGGCTATGGACTGCAGAACAAAGAAAACTGCACATAAACCACAAAGAGATGCTAGCTGTACAGAAAGCTCTGACAGCCTTCAAGGATCTACTACAGCCTGGACAACTTGCAATAAAGACGGACAACACCACAGTAATGTGGTACATAAACAAACAAGGGGGCACACATTCCTACCCTCTTTGCAGGCAAGCAATAATCTTATGGAACACAGCTCTGGCCTTCCAAGTCCAGTTACAAGCTCAATTACTGCCAGGACAGAAAAACACACTGGCAGATGACCTAAGCAGAAACATCAAAAATCCCCACGAGTGGAAGCTAGACCCACAAATATTTGGAATGATAACTCAAAGATGGGGCCTACCAAATATAGACCTGTTTGCAAGTCCTCAAAACTACCAGCTGACAAAATTTTGTACAAGGACAATCCACCATCAAGCTTGGAAAGTGGACGCTCTCTCCTTCTGTTGGAAAAACCTGACAGCATATGCCTTTCCTCCATTACCTCTTCTCACAAAGGTTCTTTTGAAGGTCAAAAAGGAGAAACCTCGAAAGATTCTCATAACCCCAGACTGGCCACGCCAGCACTGGTACTCGCTATTAAAGAATATGGCGCACAGCCGACCATGGATATTGTCTCAAATACCTCATTTGCTCACGCAGCAAGACAAGCAGATTCTACACAGCCAGATCAAAACCTTAAACCTGGCTGCATGGCAAATCAATTAAGCATCCAACCAGCCCCTCTTTCACAAGCAGTGCTGGATGTTATTCTAGAAGCCATGAGGCCAAGCACCAGGAAGGCTTACTCAGAAAAATGGAAAAGGTTTTCCGCTTGGAACCAAGCTAAAGGCCAAGACACAACTCGGCCTCATATGCCTCACATTCTGCAGTATTTAGCTGAGATGCTGCATAAAGGACTTTCCTTCTCCTCAATTAAAATCCATGCTTCAGCTATTTCAGCTCACTACGACACAAATCCACCTTTATTTTCAAATTCTCTCCTAAGGCAGTTCCTCAGGGGGCAAAAAACATTAGACCACCTAGAAGAGCTCCTACACCAACATGGGACCTCAATTTTGTTCTGGAAAAACTAACGCTACCTCCCTTTGAACCAGCTTTTTCTGCAGACCTTCAGTTCCTATCTTGGAAGACTGCCCTGCTCCTTTCAATAACTTCTGCTAGGAGAGTTTCAGAATTGCAGGCACTTAGGAACCTTTCCTCATTTTTCATCAAGACAGAGTTTCTCTACGAACTAATCCTTCCTTCATGCCTAAGGTGGTTTCCAGTGTAGCTCTAAATCAAACCATCCACCTACCCACTTTCTACCTCAATCTACAGAACAAAGGTGAGAGACTCCTGCATTCCTTGGACATTCACAGGCAGCTTCGTTACTACTTGGACAAAACTAAGGCTTTCAGAAAAACTGACCAGCTCTTTGTTTCCTATGCTACAGCCTCTCAAGGGAAGGCCATATCCAAGCAAACCATTTCTAAATGGATAGGCCATTGCATACGATTCTGCTGCACCCATCATGGGAAACCAGTTCCTCCTACCATTAGATCCCACTCTACCAGGGCATCAGCTACCTCTACAGCCTTTCTCAGGGGGGTTCCTACCAAGGAAATCTTAGAAGCTGCAGCTTGGAGTTCAGTGCACACCTTCACCAAACACTATCACTTACCTCTTTATTCTAAGTCCAGGGCAGGCTTCGCCACTGCAGTTTTGCAGGGCCTCATTGCCTCCACTAACCCTCTATGATGCCTCCACCCTACCTTAGCTTTGGGACTCAACCCAAGTGTAATGACTGCAGCAGGGTAACACGATGAACATAGTACAGTTTTGTACCTACCATAAATGTAGATGTTCGAGTGTTCACCCTGCTGCAGTCCAGGTGACCCTCCCTCCAACCCCTCTGATCTACTGGCTAATCCTCTTCTATGCCTTAGTGATGTATTTGCTTATAGCCGAAGGGATTTTGTGTTTGTACAGTGTTCACACCATTGAGTACTGATTTGGATCACCTTTTTGGGGGCACCTGACATCTGGGGCAAGAAAAACTGAAGAAAATGGTGTCGGTTGCAATATATGTACCCCTGGCGCACTGACGTCAGGGATGAGGCAACTGCAACCGACGTCGGACCAAGACTTTGGAAATCCGGCCGACTGCAGGACCGCCTGACGACAGGATAACCCAAGTGTAATGACTGCAGCAGGATGAACACTCGAACATCTACATTTATGGTAGGTACAAAACTGTACTTTCCCGGCTCCACAAAGTCTACTCTTCAATTTTTCCTTTGGAACTAGACAATCTTTCAACGTAAGCACTCAAACCATTCACTTCTCAGCCCGGCATTTGCTCAAAACTCATAGCAAGCACTAGTCTATTCGACCTTACCAGCCAGTCAGTAGAACAGTTCACTGTACCTATCCAGGCATGTCCAAAGGGCAGTTTCAGGTGTACTCTCCGGTCCATCTGGTGAATCTGGGCATTCTGAGGCAATGTTACAACTGCCTCATGTACACAGACAATCCTCTCTTCCTATCATCAAACACTAACACATGCGAGAGATGCAATTATACAGCCAAACTGGAGGCTAAGCTCTCTCAACCAAAGTCTGGACCAGACAAGGAGAAGGGAATTACTTGCATTACACCACCAGTCTCACATAGCCCTATGAAACCAGCACTGGCAAAAAACACACATAAATACACGAAAACATACTCGGAGGCTCAAATAAAAATCTGCAAAAGCAACAGAGACCTCCAAAGTAGACACCCAAGCAACCTCCACCCCCACCCCCCAACACAAACCATGAAACACGTACTTCACAAAACCAGTGTGCCATGCGATCACAGCCCTTAAGGCAAAGTAACATACCCAACACGCTAATAATAGGTGACTCTATAGTCAGGCACACTGACGTCCCACTCACTAGGCTGAACAAGGAGAAGGTTACTGTTGGCTGCCTGTCGGGTGCCAGGATTCGCCACATGACACAAGCACTCAGGTGACTGCAGAACAAGTACAAGTACAACTCTGACATTGTCCATGTTGGTGTGAATGACCTGAGATGTACCTCCCTGGGCTACATAAAAAGAGACATGGAAGAGCTCTCTGATCACGTAGCCCAGGCCGGTATGACCCTGACCTTGAGTAGCATCCGGCCATCACCAAGAATGATACCACGGTATAAAGAAAAAAATATCAGTTTCAACAATTGGCTAAGCTTCTGGTGTTATTCAAAGGGGGTCCAGTATCTGTCAGCCTGGGATGACATGCTCGACAAGCCATGCTGCTTTGCTAGAGACAGCTTGCACCTGTCACCCTTAAGCTTTCGAATACTGGCCAAGGCTCTTGGCACCCCCATAGTGCTTATTTTTGACAAGGCACAAAAGACAAACCCACCGCCATAAATAGCACAAGTAACAAAAAATTGAGGGTAATGCTACTCAATGCCAGAAGTCTAAACCTCAAAATGCACGTACTCGAGGCACTCCTCAATATGGAGAAAATCGATATGTGTGCAGTAACAGAAACCTGGTTTATGGCTCCAGAGAGCACCCTAGTACTACCAGGCTACAACTCATACCATACATTTCGGCCACAAAACCCGAACCAAAATAGAAAAAGGCGGGGGCGTATCCATATTCATCAAGGATACCCACACCTCCAGGTTAGTGGCACAGCACGATGCTTCAGAGATCATCCACGTGCAACTAACAATGGGCAAAACTGCAGTTCTAATTGTGGCTTGCTACAGATCACCCACCGTGTCCCAGGACCCCCATTCCGCATTTCTGGAAACACTGGGAAACACAAAGGTCCTACCAAATACCCTGATATTGGGTGATTTCAATTACCCAAACATTGACTGGGAGAACTACTCAAGTACTAACTTCCTTGCCCAACATTTCCTAGAATTTGTAAACTCAAACGCCCTGGATCAACTGGTTAACACCCCCACCAGAGGTGACAACATGTTGGACCTGGTCATCTCCAACATGGGAGACTGGTGTTCCACACCGGAGGTCAACCCCTCGCTGGTTAGATCTGACCATAAACTAGCCACTCTGGATATTCACATTCCGCCCCCACTCCCGGTCAAAGAAAATACTGTGAAAAACATTTCAAAAGCAAACTTCACGTTAATTAAGACCGAGGTGGAAAGTTTCAAAGCCCCCATGCTAAAGGATAACTCTGCCCAAGCTGGAAAATCCTTTACTAATACACTCTACGGGCACCTACAAGAATGCATGGAGCATGTTATCCCAAGCAAAACCAAGACTCACTCCTCCAAGAAAAGGAAACTAGTCTGATGCACCCCTGCCATAAACAAGCTTTACAATAGGAGGAGGAAACTGGTACAGAAAAAGAGTAAAATCCCAAGAAGGGAGACATCCCTGGTCAGTATCAGCAAGAAACTACGATCCCTCATAAAATCATCCAAGGCGAACTTTGAAAGAAAAATTGCCAAGGACTCCAAACATAACCACAAGGCATACTTTAGCTATGTCAAGAATCTAAGTGGCAATTCTCAGGTCTGCTCGGAGTTGGTGCAGAATGGCACAAAATACACTGAACCAGCCAATATCGCCAACATCCTGGCAGACAGGTTCAGTGCAAACTTCACCCCCCTGTCACCCCCAAAAGGGCCCATAACCATACCAGAAGAATGTAGTGCCCCTGAAATCACAGACACTCAGGTTAAAACATCCCTCTCCAAAGCCAAAAACACAGCATCAGTGGGGACCGGACAGTGTCCCAGGCTGCGTCCTACATGAGCTCAAAGATGAACTAACTCCTCACCTAAACACACACTGTTCAAACTCAGCCTCTCCACAGGCTACATGCCCATAGAGTGGTGCACAGCAATGGTTATTCCACTCCACAAAGGTGGAGCCACAACAGACCCCGGGAACTATCGCCCTATAAGCCTGACTGGCTTGGTCTGCAAGGCTATTGAGCACATCATCATGGATCTCATTAACAGAGACATTGGGAACCTCCAAACTCTGGACCCTACCCATTTCAGCTTTAAGGGCAGGTCATGCCTCCTAAACCTGGTGGACTTCTTTGACACAGTTACCAAGGCTGTAGACGAGGGAAAGGTGGTCCACACAGCCTACCTAGACCTCACAAATGCCTTTGACACCATTCCCCATTTTGGTATTATAAACAAGCTCATCAGCCTGAACATAAACCCCTACATCACGAGATGGGTTGTCAACTGGCTCACGGACAGAACCCACATGATAAGAGTTGCGGGAGCTAGGTCTGACTCTAAACCAGTTATAAGTGTCGTTCCCCAGAGCTCAGTCCTAGGGCCCCTCCTGTTCGGCATATACTTCTCAGAGGTACACGCAAGCACAGGAGGTCTATGGCTGACCAAGTTCAGAGACGATTGCATACTAAGGGCTATAATTGACTTTCCGGCTAACAAAGACATCCTCCAAAAGGGTTTCACTGAGAAAAATACCTGGTGTCAAAAGCATGGCCTCAAGCTAAATGCCAAAAAGTGCATAGTCATCCCCTTTATAGGTTCATAGGTTCATACTAGGCTATCTGCCCTAGGGCATTTATAAGCCTAGCCAGAGTGTGTGTGGCTTTTACCACCCCTTAGGATGAGAATACTATACCCATTAGTTTGCTGTGCCTGTGTCCAGCAGTGACACAGAGATGATTCCCAGGGTAAACCTACGATCTCCCATCCACTCGTCAAGATTTCTCTTGAACAGAGTCAGTGAGGGGCTCTGCCTGACATGGACTGGGATTCTGTTCCATAGTGTAGGAACTCTCTGGGTGATGAATCTGTCCCTCCAGCACGTCCTATTTATATCCGTGTTGAGGTTTAAGTCTCTTGCTCTCGTGGCTCTGGTAGATTTGGATTTTTTGAGGTGGAGCATGTCCATTAATTCCGGGTTGGACATGGCCTTGTATGTCAGGCACAGATCACCTCTGAGCAGACGGTATGCGACTGAATAGAGCTGGAGTTTCTTCAGTCGGGCAGCGTATGACATATGTTTGAGCCCCTTTATCCTTTTGGTGAGGAACTTTTGGGGTCTTTCCAACTGCTGCAGGTGTCGGGTAAGGTACATTCCGAATGGGGCATTGTACTCTATCATTGGTCTGATAAGTGAAGAGTACAGGGGTACAATGACCTCTCCTGATCTAGATGTGAATCCCTTCATGATCAGGTGGGCAATGTAGAAGGTCTTCCTAACCACTTTGGCAATGTGAGTGTCAAAAGAGAGGTTACTGTCAACTTGGGTCCCCAGGTCCCTGATAACGTCTTCCGTGTTTAATGGATTACCACCTATGTGTTAATTAGGGGTTACCTTGCTTTTCCCAAAGGGTATGACTATACATTTTTTGACATTTAGCTTAAGGCCATGACTCTGGCACCAGTTATCCATTTCTATGAGACCTCTCTGGAGGATGTCTGTGTCTGATGGCGTGTCAATTATGGTGCCCAGTTTGCAGTCATCTGCAAATTTTGTCAGCCACAATCCCCCTATGTTTGCCTGCACTTCAGAAAAATAAATGCCGAACAAGAGGGGGCCCAGGACTGAGCCCTGTGGGACACCGCTCGTGACCGGCTTAGAGTCTGACATGACACCAGCAACTCTAACCCTGTGGGTTCTGTCCTTGAGCCAGTTTGCAACCTATCTTGTGACATATGGGTTTACATCTAAGCTGGTGAGCTTTTCTATGATGCCCGAGTGGGGTATTGTGTCGAACGCTTTTGCTAGGTCAAGGTAGGCTATGTGAACTGCCTTACCCTCATCAATTGCCTTAGTGACTGTTTCGAAAAAGTCGACCAAGTTCAAGAGGCAGGATCTGCCCTTGACAAAGCCAGATTGGGTATGATCCAGTGTCTGTAGGTCCCCAATGTCTTTATGAGTTCCATTATGATCCTCTCTATAGCTTTGCAGACAAGGCTCGTCAAGCTTATGGTTTTAGAAAAAACAAAGTATCCACAAACTACCACATAGGTGGTAGCCCCCTAAATACGAAAGATGTAATAAGGGATCTGGGGACCCAAGTAGATGGTAATCTCTCCTTTGATAATCACTTTGCCAAAGTGGTCAGAAAATCCTTCTGTGTGGCCCACCTAATCATAAAAGGGTTTGCATCCAGATCAAAAGATGTAATTGTGCCCCTCTATGCATCACTCATCAGACCCATTATAGAGTACAATGCCTCATTTGGGATGTACCTTACAAGACACCTGCAACAGCTGGAAAGACCACAGAAGTACCTCACCAAGAGGATCACTGGCCTCAAACAGATGTCCTATGCAGCTCAGCTGAAAAAACTCCAGCTGTACTCTGTTGCATACCGCCTGCTCAGAGGTGATCTATGCCTGACATACAAGGCCATGTCCAACCCAGAATTGATGGACATGCTCCACCTAAAAAAAAATCATATCCCCTCGAGCCACACCCTGTAGGGATCTAAATCTCACCACAACAATAGATAGGACATGCTGGAGGGATAGATTCCTGTCCCAGAGACTTCCCATTCTCTGGAACAAGATTCCAGTCTACATTAGGCAGAGCTCCTCGCTAACATTCTTCAAGAGAAACCTTGAAGAGTGGATGAGAAACAAAAAGTTTACCCCGGGGATCACTTCAGTGGCTGTACTGGACAGAGGCACAGGGAACTAATCTAAGGGGGTAGCAAAAGCCAACACATTCTGGCTAGGCTTATAAATGCCTTCGGGCAGATAGCCTAGTACCTACCTATGAACCTTAGCATTTATAGATTTTTTAATATTGTAACATTTAATATAATTAGGATTATGTTTAGAATCAACATGTGTTTTGTGCTATGCTATAGATAAGCACTGTTGTTTAGGGTTTTGTTCTTGTATTTGTTTTATGTTGGGGTATGTATAGCTTTCAGGAGGGTGGTTGCAAGATGGTGCAGCTATGTGACGCATCTTACTGTGCATGGTGTGCTAGTTGGATTGTTTGCAATTGGATGAACATCTGCTTTTGGTTTGTTAATAATGACTGGAACACTGAGAGTATCTTCTTCTTCTTTCGGCTTTTCCCGATTAGGGGTTGCCACAGCGGATCACCTGTCCGCTCATGACTGGCAGTGGAGTTTTACGGTGTCGAGTTGCCAGCCTGGCGCCCAACCTTCCACAGAAGGTACACACATGCACACACTCACACCTAGGCCAATTTTAGTGTGTCCAGTCCAGCTACAGCACGTCTTTGGGATGTGGGAGGAAATCGGAGCACCCAGAGGAAACACACATGACCACAGTGAGGACATGCAGACTCCGCACAGAAGGCACCCCAGCCAAAGATCGAACTGGAGAACCTCTTGTTGTGAGGCGGCAATGCTAACCACTGCACCACCGACTGGAACACTGTGAGTATAAAATAGCTTAATTAATGTTGTATGTTTTTATGTTCTGATGAAGCCACCAGAGAGATGGTGAAAGCTCTTACCATTTTCTAATAAATGCTTTTTGTGTTTTTATATGGTTTTTGGCATTGTGCTTCATGTTACCGCTTTTGTGCTTTTTGCTACATTCTTCTTCATTTACTTGAGTGGTTTCTCATTTACCCACTGGGTGATTTGTTTTTCGAGCATCGCTTTATTGCTTCCAGGCTTTCTCACATTTTTAGGGTACATTTCCTGAATACTTAACATATGCACTCTGTTATATAATGTTGATAGCACTAAAAGCAAGGGGACAACAAAATTCCTAATATGTGCATGCTTACCCTTATAAAAGGATCCTGATGATGTAAGAACACACTGATGAATATTTCTAATGTTTTACTAAGGTTTTCAGCCAGAGTAAGTGTCGCATGTGTCAAGTGTTTAGCATGTTGGCTATATAAGCCTGCTGATGATGCCCAACCAGTTTAGGACCATATCTGTTTCTGAAGTTGTTTAGCAAATTGTCAGAAAAATGTCATAACACTATGTAATGTACTTGCATACAAAAGTTATCTTCATGTAATGTGTGTATGTCTCAGCTTATGTAAATTTGGGGGAAGGGGTGAAGCAAGTGTGGCCAGCTGTTTTCCAAAAAATCCCTTATGAACCCTGTGTGGGATCTTTCGAGGAATCTGCTCCAGTACATTCTTTGCAGTTTGTTTTGTAGTTTTGGGTCGTACCAGTAATAACCCACCCCCGTGGTTTAACGGCGGTAGTGTTGTTACCTCACAGCAAGAGGTTCTCCCGTTCGATTCTCAGCTTGGCTTGGGAGTGCCTTCTGTGTGGAGTCTGCATGTCCTCCCCGCGGTTGGGTAGTGTTCGAAAGACATGCGTGCATAAATGGGCTTGCCTTCGTTGAAGGTTGAGCGTCGAGCTGGCACCTCGGCATTTCGTAAAAATCTACTGCCAATCATTAGCAGACCGGAGTTCTGCTGTGGCGACCCCTTACCTGGAAAAAGCTGAAAGACAAACAACAACAACCAGTAATAACCCCCCTAAGTTTGTTTTCTACATATAATGCACAAACTTTGGCAAGTCAAGGCCTCCTGCCATTTTTAAGGTTGTTAGCACTGACTAGCATAGATTTAGATTTGGCCCAGATAGAGTGAATAAACCTGTCTTGCATTATCTGAATTTACTGCATTAGGGGTGAGGAAGGTATATTCTGCAACTCTGCATAGCCATAGTAGTCATATAAACAGACTATTAGCAGGCTCTAAGGCATAGACAAAGAGTAGCAGTCACAATTTGAGGTATCCCCCATGTATTTTCAGTATGAATTACAGCATTTTCAACTGATGTGTTTTTGAAGGTGTCATAAGTATGGGACAAAATTTGAGTCATACTGAAAAGGAAATTCCTTCAGTTGTTCGGGGTCAAAATAAATTTTGATTTTCATAACATCCGATTTGTCACTACTAATTTCATCCAGTCCTGTCCCATGTAAGTCAAACAAATGGATACTCTGCAATTAAGGTAGTTTATATATTCTTTTTGACAGATGACCAGTTGCTTATTGGGGAGACTCTGAAATGCTGGACCATTGGCTCAATGTGCAGGACAAAGAAAAGGATAGAAAGGGGGGGAGCCTTGTATAGTGCACCTGAAGATTTTAAAAGATGGAGAAATATAATAGTTTATCTTTACTTGGCTTCAACATTATGATGCAGACATTTTGAAATATTTAGAAGAGTCTGCAGGTTCCATGATCTGTAAAACCGTATATAAACCATTCAGCCTGACCAAATGACTTTCCTGTATTTAGGAAGAGAAAGTAAAGGTGCACCTGTTCTTAAAACACTCTTGTGTAATCAAGAAAATATTTATTTTTGAATCAGGAGAATATTATTGGTATTGTCCTGCATCTGCTGACCGATAAAATCTACTCTGGTCCAAGTAGACCAGTGCAAGTAAAATTCTAAAAGATCTAGCAACCAGTATCCTGGTGAACAGTTTGTAGTCTGTGTTTAACACTGAGATCAGATGATTTGATGCTAGTTTTGTCAGGTCATTTAGGGTAAAATTGAGATAGTCATACCACCCAATGATTTGAGTGAGACCTACAAACATGGTATGTAGTTGAACAAGACATGCAGCTTAACTTCAAAAACTGACTTAAAGGATTGGTAGTTCTCCCCAGGAAAGATATCTGGACTCTCTGCCTTTCACCAGTTGACCTTTTTCAGTGCCACTGCATGTTGACAGCTTGAAATTGGAGCTGCTGAGGCAGCCACCTCCAAGTATATTTGCTGTTCATTTCTTATTCTGGAGCTAAGAAGGGTCAACCTGTCTCTAAGCACGTGATTGCTCATTGGTTGTCCTCTTGTGCTGTTTTTTTGTTGCTCCTACCATGGTACATCTATTTCAGCCAAGGTTAAGGCACATTCCATCAGAGTCTTATCCTCTTTCGTGGTATATTGAAAAGGAGTGGAGTCTAGAAGCATTCTGTAGGCAGCAACCTGGTCCTCTGTTCATACCATTGCAAAGCACTACAACAAACTGGATTCTTTCTCAAGTCCCAGAGAA
Organism: Protopterus annectens; assembly: GCF_019279795.1. Lineage (NCBI taxonomy): Eukaryota > Metazoa > Chordata > Ceratodontiformes > Protopteridae > Protopterus > Protopterus annectens. The sequence goes on from NC_056727.1 coordinate 599,298,640, forward strand.
GACTTTGTCTGGAACATTCAGTTGGCTCCTAGATCCTTATCCTTCCTCCTTCCAGGTAGGGTAACCTTTGGTAATCTACCTATATGCTGCTAAGGCAGTGTGGATGTACAGTTGTGCAAGTCCTTTTTACCTGTTAGTAGCAAGTGTCGGACTTTCACAGTGCTTCAATGGCAGCATCCACCCCCCATCCCTCTTGTCTTATATAAAGTTTGATGGTATCCAACCTTACTTGGCTTTGATTATTTGTGTTGGTGTTTTTGGCTGCGCATTAGCTGGATTCGAGCTGTTCTTGTTTCTGGTCATCCTTGGTTCTTCTTACGTAGCCTAAAAGCTTGAGCAGCTGACTTCCTGTGATAGGGCTTAGGCTCCCTCTGATGGGGGAGGCTTAGCTAATCCCTTGTCACTAGGAGTCGGGGGGGGGGGGGTCAGAGCTCTGGAAAGCTGCCACTGTGGGTTTGTGCTGGCACAAAACTCCTCTGAGGCAGTGTGAAATTCGAACATCTGCTGTTAAAGTAGGTCTTGTGCAACTGCACTTTACTCAGTCATGATATACACTCATTTTTAAATATGGTTTAAGAACAAATATCTTCATTTCTGTTCATCATAAATACTACAGGCTAAAGTGGTTTCATTGCTTTCTGCCACATATTGTTTGTAGTGAGAGTAAGCCATGTGACAAAAACTCGTACCCAAAAAATGTAAAGTGCAATTTTTTAAACCATTCCTATGTTACCTTAATTTTCACTTGGACAAACCACACCATTCTGGCACAACATTTATGTACTTATCTGTATTCTGAGGGCTAACAGTAATATTATTGTTACTTTCAGCAACAATATCAATATAAGTAGAATAAGTATGCCATAATTATTATAAAAGAAACACAAAAGCAGGAAACAGCTCCACCAAAAATCCAAAAAGGAACACGGCTGAGTATCCAAATTCTGGCACCTCGGCTTTTCGCCTTCTAAGGAGTGACTTAAACATTATACAGCCACCCAATTTATATAAAAAGTGCTGTTACAAAATAATTATCCAATTCACCAAAAATTCTCCATACATTTAAAGTACTTTTGAAGTATGGGGTAGTTTTAAGGATTAACTTAATAGATTAGAGTGCAGAGTGATTATTAGTTTTAGGACACATCCTAGGGGAATGAATATTGATAGTAATTTAACTTTGTAAAATAGGATTGTATTAATAAAATTTATGTAGGAATAATTGTTATACATTTATATACATACTTGTATTAAAGTTTTTTAAAAGTTTATTGTTGTATAAGTGGGGATTTGTTTAAATGTGTGTAGAATTTCTGGTGAATTGGATAATTATTTTGTAACAGCACTTGGTCTATAAATTGGGTGGCTGTATAATGTTTAAGTCATTCCTTAGAAGCTGAAAAGCTGAGGTACCAGAATAAACTCTTTGGATACTCAGCCATGTTCCTTTTTGGAATTTTAGTGGAGCTGTTTCCAGCTTTTATGATTCTTTTAATTTTATATTTATACTTTTTGTGTTTTCATAATTATTATTAAGACTGCTGTGATCTCTGCTTGAGAAAGTATTGGTGTCCTAGTTTCATACATTTATTTATTTTGCAAGTTTATGGAATTTGCCCAATAACCCCCCCCCCACACACACACACACACACACACATTCATTATTACTTCTTCAGTAGGTCAGAGCCAGGCATCATTGTTATGGGGAGGAACCCTCAGCCTTCTGGCACATCTATGCTTCATGAGGAGGGATTTATCAGTGCATGAATTCCCTCCAGGAGGCAAGCGGCACATTTTAGAAAGAGTGGACCAGTCTGTTCTTTCCTCAGACCTTTCTAACTCCCACCCCATTAGCTGATTGCAAACTCTAAAGTTGTTGCTACTGCTCAGAGGTAGATAACTGTATTGCCACACATTTCTTTGACGAAACAGTGTGCCTCCAGTGCAGCATGGACGTACTAGGCGTTTTCTGAGGGTGGTGATCTGTCTACTGATAGGTGTTGCCAGTGCAGTAAGTCCGTCTGGCCTCCCTCCCTTGAGTACGGGTGTGCCATCTTTGACCATTCACTACAATCCATACCGCCTGGTTGACCCAAAGTGCCTGTGTTGCTAATCTGACATGGATCATAGTGGGGGCTTCATCCCTCCATCCCATGAGGCCAGGCAGTATCCTCATACTTGCATACACCTACATACAATGCTTAGAAAATTAACAGAATTATTATGGAACCATACATTTTCATAATCAGTGCTATAAACCTAAGTCACCATTCAATGTGCACCAATTCATTATCTAAAAGCTGAAACTAAAATGTTACTACTGAAAGTGCAGTCTTTCCAGTAAGAAAAACTGTTTTGCAGCAGTGTGGGTACAGAAGTGTTGGTGTAAAAAATATGAACAGAAGAGGTATAGACATGCTAAAAGTGACCTCTTTAATCAGTTTGTGTAATAAACAGTGCAAACTCAAGTAGATAGAAGGCACATCCATTAGTTTGTAATGAGGCCCAGCAGAGAATGCAACAGTAAATATGTACTGGTACTCTTAAATGTCTTCCAGAATTCAAAAGTAAATGGAAATTAATTTTAGAAGTGCTGATTATGTTGCTTTTTCCCAGACAATATATGAAACCCAAGGTGGGAAGTAGAAGGAACCTGAGGAAGTTATCCAGATTGTCAACATTGAAAGAAGATGCTGTTTGGCGGGTTCTGTCAGGTTTATGCCTGCTGAACTTGGAACACTTGTAATAATTTGGCCAGCATGGGTAATAACTTGCTAGGATTTACCTGTACAAGTTACCTGATGTGCTTTTGACTGCAGTGCAGTTGCTGAGTTGTCAAGCTTGATGTTGCCAAGTAATTAAGCCTGCCAATCGAGACATATGGTACAGAAGTAAGTAATGTAGCATATCTGGAGAGCAGAAGGCTGCACATCAGTAGCAATTCAAATTAACTTAAGGTATCTTTTCCAATTATGAGCATGTAATTAATGTGAACTAGCAGAGTGCATCCTGATTCCACTTTCAGTGCCTTGCATACTGCCTCTGAGTAAATTGTTTGGGGCAAAAAAAATGAATGGGCACTTGGGGGAAAGCACCTAGATGAGTAAAATAAGATAGACAAACACCTCTTCTCAAACTTGCACTTTCAGTCATCAGTAAGAGTTAATACCTGAATGTAGACTGATTTTGAGGTAAATTGTGTATACAATGTCATCTATGTCATACTAATGCTAGAAACTCCTGCTGCTGAAAAAAGGGAGGGGTGCAGTTTAGGTGCATATATATGTAAAAGACTGGCACTTTTAGTTTCTTGTCAGAGTTGCTGAATGTATATGATTTGATCTGGTGTCCTGTAGTCTCAAAGCAAATGCTGAAGTCGGCTGCATGCAGTATGCGTCTGTCTCTTATATTTTTTCTCACTTCACTGACCATTATATATTTTTTCCTTGAGTCAGACAACATGCCCATTTGTTTTCCTTTGAAAGGGGTCGGGTTGGATTAACCAAAGAAAACATGTATTGTGGACAGGTGGATCATTCCCTACAAACCCTTCTGCCAGTTCCAGGCTCACTCTTGGGCAACAGATCCAAGGCAGTGTCTCCTTCTCCATGGCGACATGCCTGTTTAGTGGCATCCCCCTCAAGGAGTGTGTAATGGGACACTAAGGCCAATTCTGCTGTGTAGTAGCATATGACCGTCACTGTGGCCTCATGCTCTTCTGACCTTGCATGCACTCTGTTGCGCTGTTCAGTATACACCAGCTACTCCCTTCCCATGCAGTTCATCCCCATCCCTTCCCCCAGAGAGATGAACAGGCATAACCCATTCATTCCCTTCCATTCCCATATTTGCTTATCCCGTGTGTAGGAAGCTAATCACTCCCAGGTCACCTGGGTTTTATACAGGTCTTCCCTCCCTGTATTTCTCAGAACTGTGTCCATCTCATCATTTGACTATTTTTAAATGTCAGATTATCTGATAAAGAGACCATAAGACCTAACTTTTCGGGAATGGTTTATCAGGGATTAGGTTGGTCGTCTGCAATTAAATCCTTCTTAGGCTGATAATCTATTACCACAGTGCATCATATCTTAGAACCAAAACCCATTTCTTTCTCACTTCAAAAGCTTGTGCAAGAAGAGAATACCTCCAGGCTGCCTTTACCTGGGGTTAGTTAGCAAGAGTTTACTTAAAATGAAACTGAATTTTTCCTTTATTCTTTCAGTTATATACCTTTTTGTGGGAGGCTTATTAGAGCATCTGAACTGCACTGTTACAGCATAGGATTAAGGCTCTGAGTTGATCAGATACTTCCGGTAATCCAGGGCACAGTGTTTAATTCTTTCCACCTCTATTGGGAGATCTGTAACTCTGAGTAAGTCATTTAACTAAACAATGCTGCAAGATCACCCATGAAAAGGGACAGTTGAGTCCCCCCCCCCCCTTCTTGTTTGATTATACCTTGACCTTTTATCTTTCATTACCTTTAGATGTCTCAGTGCATAGATCCCTATTGCATTAGCCTAAGCTAAACTGGTGCTACCTCCTGTGACTGGCCAACTTACAAAGCTAAAGGGCGCCTTCCCCATGTTCCAACTGTCAGGAAATCAAAAAGAGCTCCACATAAAGACATGTGAAAGGCATACATGCTTAAGTTTTTTTGCCACCAGAGATTACTGTTTTGGTGAGCCCCATAGAACTGTTGCTCAGCTAGTGACCACTCAGGCAGAAAAGTTCCCCTGTTGAGGAAAACCTTCTACTAGTTTTACTTTTTTGAGGAAAAGTTGTGTGTTTAAGTAAAAATATATGGTTTAGCAGGAAAGTATTTTTTTTCTGACAGTCATGGCATTTCTAAGGAAGTGTATGTATAAATGCTCTTGTGAACATTTTGTATGAAGAATTCTATTTTTTAACTGAGTTTTTCCTCCGGTTTTGTGTATTTCTATTTTTAAGGACAGGATACTGTGCTTGTTGGGGGCTCTCAGTGGTTTACTTACCCCAGAACCAGTTGATGCCCTTTCTTAATGACTGGTGCAGTATTCCTTACTGTAAGGATATCCTGCCAAGGGTAGCTGTACGTACAGCCAGCATACTAAAGCCTGGGCCCTTCCTTGTCCCTTGGGTCTGAAGCTTAAGGTTCATAAATGATGTATGAGTGCAAAACTGTCAGACCTTCTTTGCTGACACTCCAAATGCAGCATTTTGTTTTTGTTCTGTTAACTATGTGCAGGTTACTGATGATCTGGCAGATAAGCATCCCATTGGTAATCTTTCTTGGGACATGAATTATGTTCTTGAAAAGCTGATCCAACTATCTTTTGAACCAGCAGCTGCTTCCACTTTGAAATTGTGTACCTGGAAAACTGTCTTGCTGGTGATATTGACTTCAGTCAAAAGAGTTTCTGAACTTTAGGTCTTTTTAAGTCTGTTGCTCTTTTCTAATTTTCCACAGAGACAGGGTGTCTGTTAGAACCAATCTTGCATATCTGTTGTCTTTTTCACCCATTCCTCAACTGATGGGTCTCAGATCTGTCCTCAGCCACTTTGATAGACTTTAGGCCCCATAGCTTGAGCTTCTCCCCTTACCCATAACCCCCTTTGTCTGATACCTCATGTCTTGCTTGCCACTTAGCTCAAGCAGGTCATGGTAGATGTGTTATTTTTTGATAATTTTACTGCCCAGTTGGATAATTTCTTCCTTTCTTCCTCCCTAATAGTTTATATAAGAGAGTATTTCTCTTTTCCTCTCACTTCTGAGAACTTTCTCTTGGTCCCTGTGCCCTTGTGTTCTTTCTCTTGCTACCTATCATTGGTATGTCTTTCTTACCATAGCTGGCATTTGCTGGTTTTTCCTTTGAGTATTCTCAGTACTGTTGCTGGTATTTTTTTTTTTTTTTTTGCTTGTTTCTTTTTGTATGTGTTTTTTTTCAACCATCATGTCTGAAAAGCCTACTGGTTTTAAGAAACACTCTGCATGCGGTCACAAAAATTCGAAATCCGGTGCAGCCATTCAGAATGCATGTATTGCCAGGGACCAGGACATATTAATGTTGAATGTGATGTTTGCTCTAACTTTAATCACACAACATTAATTTTGAAAGGTCTTCTTCCTTCTTCGCCTTTGTCTCTAGAACCCCATCCTCTTCCAAAAAATCTTCAGTAAAGGCAGCAGACAAAAGTAAGGATTCAAGGAAGTGCTCCTTTGATCACTGTCCTCCTTCAGTCTCAGGTCCACCTGAGAACTTTTTAAAATCATTGGACCCGTCAACTTTCTTGGTTCCAACTCTGACCAAATCTAAACCTTTGGTGCCATCCTGTTGCTTAGATTCAACTTTGTCCAATTCCAAGTCACCTCAGGCTGCTGCTAGATTTTCCCTAGAACCAGCAACTTTGAGGCTGAACTCTCCTTTACTTCAGGGTACATGGAAGGGTATCCCATCCACCTTTATCATCTTCCCTCAGGTTATCTAGGAGCTTAACAGAAGCGGATGAGGAGGATGATGAGAAATTTTCTCAAAACCAAGGTTCAGTTGAATGTTCTGTCTCCATCTCTCATCAGACCAGTGAGTCTACCTACTGAACAAACCCGGCCTTTGACTCCTAATCCAATCCATCCACTGGTTTCTGAGACTTTGGAGCAAAGACTTCTGAGTGTGTCTGTGTTGGATCCATAGATTTGGCCTTCATCATCTGCAACACCTTGTCTGTGTCTGGATCTAGGGGGCCAGGACTGACTTCAATGTTCTCAGAGCTTCCCCTCCCACTTGGAGCCATGACACTAGATAGCTCTGTTCTGACCCCTGCTTCGAGGCTGGTACCATTGGGTATCTGGTTTCATCCTATACAGCCTTCTGCAGATCCAGTGAGGTTAAGATTGGGTTCTCCCATGGCTTTCAACGTTCACAATAGTGGAGAGAGCCTTCTCCACCTCGATGGAAAAGACATCCTTGCCAACCCCCCCCCCCCCCCCAGACCACTCCATGCTCAACTGTCTACTGTAGATAATAGTTTTTTTTGTAGGTCTTTTTATCCTGTCCCATCGGACAGCAGGTTTGGTCAAGTCTCGAGACTGTCCTTATTCAGGACTTTGTTGGCACTCCGGAGTCCTCTCCGGAACCTTCCACCAATGGGCCCCCTCAGAAGCAGACGTGTAAGAGGAGACAGACTCTCCACAAGAGTCTTTATCAAAGACACCAATTTTGTATGAAGGGGAAGGCTCCACAGGTCTTCCCTTGAGGATGTCTCATTCGTTGAAATACTCAAACTTTTGAGACTGAAAGGTTGTTGGTCTTCGATCCCCCTTCATTAAAGGAGTCCGTATTTCTTGAGGCTTTCAGGACTGGCTCAGCTACGACTTGGGTAGTCCCCCCCCCCCCCCAGCAGATAAGATGCTAGATCTCCTCTCCCGCTGGGCTTGGCAGGTTCAGAAATAACTGTTGCAGGGAACACCTGTTCATCAGTTCCCCTTTGATTGATCCACCTTATTTGGCCCTAAGGTGAAGGAGAGTCTGTCTAGGAGCAGACAGGATGAGAGGACTTTATCTGTCATGGGAATCCATTTTTCTACCCCTAAAATGACCTCCTCTGAAACCAGAAAGGCTGCATAAAGATGTGGTTCAGAAAGATGCAAGGTTTTTTCCAAGACTCCTATGGAAGCAGGACATAACCCATATAGGTTAGGCTAATGCAGCAGTGATCATTCAAATATCTACCGTTATGGTAAGTTTACTTAGACAACTGTACTTTCCTTAGATCACTCATTTCACCCTGGTTCCTTTTGGTGATCATATGCAACCACTAAAGACCAGAGGACAGCAACATCCTGTGTGGCTGTAAGGATGTCCTTGCCAGGCCAGTGGTAACCAGTCTTGCCTCTCTCAGGGGAAGGGCTAGTGAAGGGTCTTCATTTAGCTAGATAGGGAACTTGCTTTTTAGGCTATTAAGATTTACTGAGATTTGCTAATGAACTTATTGGTGGTGTTTTTTTTTTCCTTGGGCTAAAATAAAGTTTCTCTCTCTATCTGATGTGTATTTTCAGTCAGAAGAGCAAGCGTTACAGGGGGAGGGTCGTACCTCAGGAATTTCTTCACAATCTGTGCATTCTGATTGAGAAAAGCATGGTTTTAGACCCCCCCCCCCGAAGATCTATCCTTTTTAGAATCTTTTTCTAAGATGAAAGGTTTTTTTCAGCGGATGCAGAATGAAGTTCTTAAAGCAGAGATAATGTATTATGATCTGCTACAGCTGGAAATGTCCAATTCTACAGCTTTTCCTTCATCATTGCTTGCTTTACAGAATGTTTTTTCCACATCTTCTAGATTACCCAATAGTCAACATCCTGCTTCAAAGAAGTATATCGGATTAAATAAGGTACCTCAGACTCCTAAGCATTTGTTTTCCAATCCTAAAGCAAGCTCAGCTGTTATTTTGTTATCCAGAATTGCTTAGGCAAAACAGTTCATTGCTGTTAACCCCAGTCCCTCTGACAAGACTGGGTAAACAATGGATAATTTGGGGAAGGAATTGTATTCCTCTAGTACTGTGACTTTAAGGATTTTAAACTGTTAAACTCATATGTTATAATATTTGCTTTTATCATTTGAGAACACACAAAAGTTCTTCTGAAGTTAAAAAAAGTATACAAATTACTCTGTTATATCTGCTTCTCAAGTTCCTAACCAGATTTTTAAGTGTACTTATGATGTTACTGATTTTTCCTTTTGAGATGCTGCTTCTGGGTCTGTTTTCAGAAGACTGACTTGAATTTTTCTGAGAGTCTTCCTGAAAATGCTAAACTGAAAATTGTAAAACCTTTAGAAAAGGAGATGCTTTTGATCCTTCTGGAGCTGATGTCGTTAAAGTGCGATGAAAAGGAAATGTTTATGCTGGAGTGACTCAAAATTTTTAACATACTTTTTATACAAAGGAAGTAGAAATTTCACAAATGCCTCAAGCTCCCTTTTTAAAAAGCCATTTACTCAGCGAGGTGCTGGCAAATAGTATTTTAAAAAGCAATGACAAGGAAGCTCCAAAAAGAATGGAAAAGCCTCCAAAAAAAAATCAAAGACAGTCGTCTTGTCAGCATGACTATTCACCTGCTCAGGCCTTTCCACTTTCCCACCCTTTCAACATCTCCATTCCTGAGACTTCATCTTCCCTTGTGGCATCAGATTTTTACAGACAGTTGGGCTTTGAAGGTAATTCAGCAGGATTCCACTTGGCAGTGGGAATTCCTTCCTCCTTGTCCAGTGAACCACGTTTCTGTTTTTCCTCCAGTCTTTCACTAAATGTTGACACCAGGAATTAAAACCTGCTCCTCTCTGCCACTTGGGGAAAAAAATTCAAGAATTTTTTTTCTAGTACCAAAAAAATAAGGCTACCAGAGACCTGTAGTGGACATTTCCTTTCTAGATATTTTTGTCAAGATTCAAAAGTTTAAGGCTTCCAGGAAGGCTGTACACAGATCAGCAGCTTAACTTCATTTCCCCCCAGTTTGAAAAATAAAACTGAGAGATGAGGGCTAGTAATTCTGATGGTTTTAATAAAATTCAGTACACTGCCATGATGCCACCAATGAAGAAACTTAGAGAGTCAGAAAGAAAATCAAGTAGAAAAGGTGAAGAAAGAACACTTATTCGGAAGACTCCTGAAGCTGTTAAGCAAAAAGTAGTTCAAGCTCCAGCTTTGGTATAAGAGATGGTTTCCAGTAATTTAGATGAAAAAATAAATCAAGTGTCCTCAGAGCTGAGTAAAATAAGTGAAACATTGAGGAAGTTTATCAACTCAAATAACAAAAGGTTGCAAAAACTGAAAGAAGCTTTAAACAGCTATTCCGATGAACTGTTAAACCTGTAAAAATCAGAGGTCAAAATGAAGAAAAGGTTGGCTGAGTGTTGAGTGCTCAAGAAGAGCTGTTTCAAAAAATGGTAGAGTTAGAGGACAGAGTATGCAGAGAAAACCTGAGATTTTCTGCTGTACCAGAGAAACTGTAAGGAACAGACTGTATTAACTTTATGAAAGCAGAAGTAAGCAACTGGACTGGTATTAAACAACAGGATTTATTAATTGAAAGGCACATTGTGTGTATGCTTCAAACCTAGCCATGAGAAGTCATCCAAGATCAGTTACTAAAGATGCAATCATACCGGCAGAAAGAGTTGATCCTGACAAAACTGTGGCAGAAGGGCAAAGTATTAAAAATTGGAGAAGGTAGATTTTTTGTGGGAATGATGCTTCACTGCACACCATGCAAAAGAGAAGGAAATTTATCCTGGCAGTCGTGGAATTTCAAGAGACAGGTGCAAGATTTCAAGCTGCTGTATCCATCTGTCTCCAAAATAGTTTTTCTTGGAGGATCAAAGCTATTTTTGATGCAGAACAGGCTAAGGAGAAAATAAAAAAAAAAAAGTTTGTCCAACAAAATGTGAACCTTCAAACAGAAGGGGTACACTGCTTCTCATTCTTCTGATAATAAAGCCCATAGAAAGACTTTGCCTGTGAAAACTCTTTCCAGTGTTCCAATGGAAAATGCTTGATTGTCAGAAAAAAAGCACAGGAGTTGACCTGAAGGATCCAGGAGTACCTTGGAGTTGAACCAGAATCTAGGGCTGGGAGATGGAGAGGAATAGGAATAACACTAGTAACACTGAAGTTTGTGAACAAGTGTGAGACTGTAAACCATCAGTTATAGTTCTAATGTACGGCTTTACAGGAAAAAGTGGCTGAAAAAGATTGGACTTTTGTTGACTTTGTTGTGGGTGGAACTGAAAGGCATATACCCCACTTTATTATTAATGTTTGGAAGGACACTAAAAGGAAGAAAATAAAAGGAGAAAAAAGAGTAACTGTCATTAAAATGATTTTTAATGACATTTGCATGAAGCATTTTATGATGTATATTGTATATTACATAGTAAAGTATTTTCAGTGCTTGTATGAGATAAAGTTACTAAAGTAAGCAAGTACTTATTCCTTTTAAGAAAGTTAGCCATTGTAATGTAAAAAGAAAAGAAAGGCTAGAGAAAAGCATTTTTAAATTACTATGCATTAATCTTGGGCTGTTGTGATGGGGTATAAAAGTGCACTGACTAATATAGCTAGCGTTCTGACGTTTTGTCTTACTTTTGCATAGGTAAATGTCTGCGTTAACGACCTTGGCCTAATCTAGTAACTTTTTTTGTAAGCGTATGTGCTATAAAAAGGAAAGAACACTGTGAATGTAATGAAAAGTTTTCCCTTTGCAAGTAATTGAGTTAAGATGTCAGCAGCTGGGGTCAGCTGTACCTTCCATTATGTTTCCATAGAGACAAACCGACTTCAGCTCCAGGCAGTAAATCTTGAGAGCTCTGGACATTGTTTGCTGAGTCAAACTTAAAAATTAAAAGGTATAAGGGTAAGCAGCATAGTAAAAAAGTTTGAAATTCTTTGAAGTGAATAAGAGAGAGATTTTTTTCCTGGTACCCAAATACATTTTACATTTACTAGAACAATGTGTAATTTAGTTTTATTTTTTTTTAACATTTATCAGAAAAGTCCGACTAGGACAGAGCCCATTTTCAGTGGAGGTCCAGGAGGAAACACTCCAGACACATGTCTTTAGAATGTAGGAGGAAACCCACACACAAGGCAGGCATGCAGACTCCACACAGAAGGCAGCCCAGCTGAGAGTCAGTCAGGAACACATGTTGCTGTGAGGTGACAATGCTAACTGCTGCACCACTGTGTAGTCATTGAAGTTTTTCTTAAGGCTAAAAATTAATGATCTGATGTTGTTAATCTTCTTTCCATTCATCACTGATGGGTTCGGTTCCGAGCCCTCAGAACCAAGTCGGCCTAATACCAAGCACGACGCGTCAGCCAAAAACCTTCGAGCTAAGCTTCTACCCACAATGCCCTTCTCCCTGTTACCTCAGATTTCGTTTGCTGCGTAGCAGTAAAGCTGCGTTTCAGCCGAGCTCTCAGCTAAGTGGAAACTTTTTGATATTTTGTGGAAAATGTCTTTTTTCTTCTCGATTGTGATTTATATTCATAACTCTCTCTGTTTACAGTTAGATTTAGACTTTTCACTTCTACTTCTACCCGACTGGTAATCTTTTAGGTACCTTTGGTGGTACAGCCTTCTCTCTTTACCCTTGTGGTATACCTTGAATACCATTGCTGGTATTTCTTCTCCCTTTTCTGTGTAGTGTGTTTTTGACTCTGTTGATAGATACTGTGTGTATTTAGATAGGTTTAGACATAGAGAAAGCAGAATTTACATTTTTCTCTGAAACCTTGATTGTTGTGTCTGTTTTTTTATGATGTCTGATAAGAAGGGTACATCGGGTTTCAAACATTGTACTTCATGTAACAGAAAACTTCTGAATAGTGACTTTCACGATGATTGTGTTTGCTTGGGGTGCCCCATCTTTCGGTGCAACCTCCCTGCGTGATTTGTCAAAGTTTCAGTCAGCACACTCTGAATGAGCGCAAGAATAAGTTAATACTGAAGGGCCTACGTAAGTCGCCCTTTTCAGAGGCCCTTTCTGCGATGGTGGTCTCAACCCCTCCTATTAAGGATAAGAAAAGACCCCATTTGGTTCCTTCTTCACCTCTGGTCAGAGCATAAGGCTGCCTCGTCTGCTCCAGTTACTACGACTGTTACTATATCGGTGCCAGCTTCGGCTCTGATATTGTCTCCTGCATGGACTATAGACCTCGCCTTGCCTACTATGACTTCGGCACAGTGCACGCCTTCGATGCCCATCTCTGCAATGAAGATTGAACCTTCCATATCGGCTCTGAGTGCCCCTTTGGCATCAACCTCTTTTATGGCCTCGACACGAACGGATTTGACCCCACTGCTTCCTGTCTCCATACTTGAGACATTGGTGGCGGTAGATTCCACACCACAGACCCGATACTGTCCATCCATAGACCCGTTTGTTGGCCAAGTGTATAGCCCATTCCTAGACTGACCTAACTCCCCATTGAGAGTATCCACTAACTCCACCAGGAGGCTTTCAGAACTTGATGTGCGTCTTTTTGATCAGCTGTTGGCAGCCAGGAGGATACTCGCTCCATACAGGACCCATCCTCCTGCAGGACTTGGGTTGACTTCTCCATGGATTCTATCCTACTCTTCTCCTTGATCATTCCAGTTCCAAAGCCATATTTTCCGACATCCCTTTTGGAACCCCCCATCTTGGCGCCTGTAGTGGACCTCACTGAGGCTCCCGGACTGTTCCTTTGGTCCTCAGTTCCTGCTGAGCCAGTCCTTCCTCAATCCTGTGATTGGGCTGCAGGCTCTTCCGTTCATGGCACGGTTCCGACCTCGGTGCCGGGAGCCTTGTCTGCACTGATCCTGCTTGAAGCTCCATCCTCGGGAGCAGGTTTGATGGAGCGGGGTGTGACCCCAGCTCCGAGGTTGTCCTTCTCAGTTCCGGGCTCCCATCCCTCTTCGGACAGACCTGCTTTACATGCTATGGAGAGGGCACTTGCTTTTGGAAGCATTCAGCAGACAGACCCCCAGATTTCTCCCCCTGAGCTACAGCTGCCACAGGCCGCCTCCCCAGGACACCGGGCACGGAAGCCACAGGAAACCCTGTTACAGGGTACCCACTCTTTTGAGTCCTCAGAAAGCCCCCACTGGGGATCCCACATGTAACAGATCATGCAAGAGGAAACACGTAGACTCACCTGAGGAGTCTCTAACAGAGGACACGGATTTCGATGACTGTGAAGGGTCCCCACGGTCACCCCCTGATTGTCTCCTTCAGAGACATCCTGGAAATGCTGAAACAGAGGGGTGACTGGAAGCCCACTAAGCCTTCTTCTGAGGAGTCCATGTTTCTGCAGGCTTTCCATGCCTGGCCATCTACCTCTTGGGTGACCCCACCTGCAGACGAGCTAGTTCAGTGAGCCTGGAAGAACCCTAATTCTGTTGATCCGATCCCTCGGAGACCCGACAAGATACTTTCTCCACCTGAGGAAAACCCATATTGGTCCAGAGGTTTACCAGTCGATGCTGTGGTGGTGACGGTGGCCACACAAAAAAAATCTAGCTGAAGAGTCCTACTGTCCACCGGGCCGTGGACAGATTGGGGAAGTGAGTCTTTGCATCAGCGACCTTTGGCATACGGTCCCTGAACTACTTGGCACATTTCACGAGGCTCCAAAGAGACTTTATCTCCGAACTCTCTGGAACACTTGCAGGACAGGTGTCTGATGAGGTAAGGGATAAAGTTTCCTCGCAGCTCGCAACCCTGAGATCTATCTCCAACTCGTCCATGAGGTTGCTTTCGCACGCAACCGAAGGGGCAGCTAGAGCTGCAGGTTCAGGCATAGTTATGAGACGGCATACCTGGATGCACATTTGTGACCTCATGGGATCCCTTCAAGTCTTCCTTTCTGAATGCTCCCATCGAAGCATCTTTCCTGTTTGGCTCCAAGGTAAAGGACACACTGGCCAGGTGTGAGCTGTCTGCTGTAGGTCTACGGTTTTCCAACTCTCAATGCTCCTTTTCCAGGAACCAGAAGTGTGGAAAGATGTGGCACAAAAAAATCTCAGGGTCTTTCTTTGCCACACGTGGTGATGATACCCCCAGTGGTAGAGGAGGTAACAATTCGGGAAGATGCCCCTATCGAGGCAGAGGGGGTCCACATAACCAAGGCCCCAGAGACGACTCCTCTGGGCAGCCTTACCAGCGCTCCCGAAGAGCGGCCAAATTGCTTTCCTCTGGAAGCAGTCAGGGGTCGTTTCTCTGCACCAAGCTGCCTGGCACTCTATTACCACCGATCGTTGGGTGCAGAATGTCATTACCAGAGGTTACACCATTCCGTCATCACTTATCCAAAACTTCCATCGAAACTTCCCGACGTTCCACCCAGTCAAAGGGAAGAAGCAGCTTCAGAAATTAAAAAAGCTGTATCAAAAGAGTCATCCACCAGACCAATGCGGATCCAGATTTTACTCAAGATTCTTTTTGGTGCCAATAAAGACGGGACTGGAGACCCATTCTAGATCACAGCAATTTGAACAAGTCTGTTACCCAAACCAAATTATGGATAGTCACGGTTCAGTCCATTCTCCCTTTTCTAAGGGAGGGTGCTTGGATGTGCTCGATAGATCTCTGGGATGCTTATTACCATATCAAAATGGACAAATGTTCCAGGAGTCTGCGTCGCTTCCAGCTAGTAGCCAATCATTACCAGTTTCGTGCCCTGCCCGTTCGGTCTCTCTACAGCCCCCAGAGAGTTCACAAAGTGCATGGCAGTGGTTACAGTTCACTTGAGACTGCAAGGATTCCAGGTGTTTCCATATTTGGATGATTGGCTCCTTACCGCCCCCACCAAGCATCTTCTGGTAACAGCCCTGCAATACACCCTTTCTCTGACAGAAATTTTGGGGATAACTGTGAACTGGGAGAAATCCAATCTTACTCTGGTCCAACAGATAGAATTCATCGAAGCAGTCTTCGACACCCAATCCTGTCTGGTGCCGCTCCCAGCTCACAGACTACAGAGATTGAGGCTTCAGCTCCGGGTGATACTCTGTCAAAACAAAGTCTCAATGAGAGAGGTTTTTCAGGCCCTAGGATCCATGGCAGCTTCCATACCAATAGTGCCTCTTGCGAAACTGCACATGCAAAATCCTCCAGTAGCTTCTTTTTTCTCAGTGGTTCCCGAACCATCATCCTCTATGCTTTCAGATTCAGATAACCAACTTTTGCAAGCACTACCTTCTTTGGTGGATGAGGCCAGACACAGAACTTTGGAGCCCCCCATTCTAGTCCCCTCAGCCCAAGGCCATTCTGACCACTGATGCTTTGCTAATAGGGCACCCGGGGGGGGCCATTTCCAGGGAAAGACAGTCCAAGACGCATGGTCCACATTGGACGCCAACCTGCATATCAGTGTTCTAGAACTGTGGTGCTTTTAGCATTGCAAGCATTCCAACCAGCTCTTCCTTCTGGAATGATTGCAGTTCAGTCAGACAATGTCAGTAGTCTGGTATATCAACAAACAAGGAGGAACTACCCCCTGTGTTGAGAGGCCATGAGAATTTGGCAGTGGGCGATAGCTTTCAACCGCTTTCTGATAGCAATGCATATCCTGGGGAGCTCCAACGTGATTGGAGACAAGTTGAGCAGATGTATTCTCCTGCCCCACGACTGGTCTCTCAATCCCGAAGTAGCGGCAGAAATTTTCAGTCGTTGGGGCCAGCCTTGCTGCGATCTCTTCGCCTCCCCATCAAACAACAAATGCAGCAGCCATTTTTCCGTATTCCACCAAAGGGGGAGTCCCCGAGGGACGCTCTGCTTCACGATTGGCCCACAGGACTACTTTATGCCTATCCCCCCATTCCTTTGATTCCACAATTCATAAAGAAAGCTATTCAGTTGAAATGCAAAGTGATCCTCATAGCCCCATTTTGGCCTCGACAAGTTTGGTTCCCCTTCCTTCGGCCTCATCTGTTATATTCATCCTGGATTCTGGACCCTCTTCCAGACCTGATTTCTCACCCCCAAGGGTTAAGTCACCTGGATCTGTCCAGTCTAAAGCTGACAGCCTGGTTTCTCCACTTCCATTGGTTGCCAGGCAGAATGATCTTACCTCACCTGTTCGTAACATTATTCTGGCCTCTCATAAACCATCCACCAGAAGACTATATCGGGACAAATGGAAAAGGTTCTCTATTTGGTCAAAGGCAAAGATGCTAGATCCATATTCGGCTCCGGTCACAGCAGTTTTACAATATCTAAGTTTTTTGCCAAGTGACTATATATAAAGTAACCTTCAAATGTGTGGCAGTTATCTTGAAAAAGCCTGGGAGAACCTGGGTGAAAGCGCTTGATTGATTTGATGTCCTGTTTTTGTCGTGACTGGATTTTACTTCCGAATTAAAAACATTTTCCACAGCAGCTTGGTCTAAGGCTGTGGACTTTTTTGTTTTTTACCAGTTCGGTTTGTTGCTTTTGGATCTTATTTGTTAACTGCATATGTTTCACTTATTCATTTGGAAAAGAACCTTTGTGACAGAATATTAACGTCTGTTCCACTAAATCTATGGCAATATTTGTAGCCTTCCAGTCCAGGGCTTCTATGGATGATATCTGTGCAGCAGCCACTTGGGCTAAACCCCACACTTTCATCAGTCGTTACAAATTGGATGTGATCTCCAGAGAGAGAACTGCCTTCGGCTCAATGGTACTCACGAATGTTCCTCCATAAGGGCTGCCCAAGGATCAAGGTAGCTGAGGATTCTTTCCCTTCAGTGATGAATGGAAAGAAGATTAACATCATCAGATAAAGAATTTGACTTAACATAACATTCTATCTGTGTTGTTGATCTTCATCCATTCATCACGTCCCTTCCTCCTTCGCCTGCCAAAGGCTCTTGGGGGATACTTTGGATCCAAGTGGTGTCTTAGGGCATTTGCACAGAAATGGCCTCTGCTTTACTTGTATAACATGGGCAAACTCGATCTGAGGTAACAGGGAGAAGGGCATTGTGGGTAGAAGCTTAGCTTGAGAGTTTTTTCTGGCGCGAGCTTTGTATTGGGCCGATTTGGTTCTGAGGGCTCGGAACTGAACCCATCACTGATGAATGAAAGAAGATCAACAACACGGATGGAACGTTATGGTAAAACATAACTTCTTTTTTCTGTAAACATACAAGCCGTTTTCTTGGAGGGTAATAAAGATATGACAGGCATTAGTATAAGTATAGGAGCAAATGCAGCATCATACGCTTTAACATGGATAACCTTGCAGCTGCCAATTTGGGACAATTGTTCCTATTTAGAGTTAAACTTCCCTTTTATTTATTTATTTATTATGTACATATATTTTTTTGTATTTGTTTTAAGTTAGTAGGTTATTGGGTGTTCTGGATGGTCGTGTTTTTTTTTTTTTTTTTTTGAGGATTTTCATTAAAACAAAAAGTCTTGTAAGATGTGACATGGGTTCAGATGGGGATGACAAGAAACAACTGTATAAAGGATAAACCTGTCTACATTAGTGGGTACATGTAACATAAAAGCTGGGAATCAGTATTTTAAATAACTGTCACATATAATATGTATGTAGGTAGAAATATTTACGCATGCACTATCTATATTATTTTGGAATGTGAGTGGCCTCACAGGAATAGACAAAAAGGTAGGGGTTTTGAGTTATGTTATGAAATGCAGAATGCATATAGCAGGTGCTACAGGAGACACATTTGGAAAGAAGTGAGCCTGTGAATTTGATAAAAAAAAATTAAAAAAAAGGATTTAATAAGAGGGTAGATTTCTGAAGGACTTTGTGAAAATATTTGATATGGAAGATGTGAATTCAGTAGTAGGAACTCCGAGAGAGTTTACATATTATTCTCCAAGATACAATAACTAAGCTAGACTAGACAGAAATTATATTTCTCAGGAACATGTCAATTTAATTGGAACCTTCTTCACATATCCAGTAACTATTTCAGATCATGTCCCAATAACTAAGATAAAAATGCAGGGTAGTGAAGTTAAAATGAGACACTGGTGCTTCCCCACCTGTATAATAAAAAGAAAGGAATTTAAAGAATGGCTAGTGGAGATTATTTGTGAGTTATTAGAGAAGAAAAGTATACCTAGTGAGTGGGACAAAATGAAAGAGGAGTTTAAAAAATATGGTAGGAGTAAAAAAAGGGATATAATTAAGAAGTAGCAAGAATGATCTTAAGGGGGCTGACAAAGGTTAAAGTAATGCAGAATATGGGAAATCTCAAGGAACAAGAAGAGAGAGAGCTGCAGAGTGCTAAAGAGAAAATAAGTGAGTGTCTGGATAATATGCATGAGTTTAGAAAGATTGCTGTTAAACTGTTTTTTTTTTTTTTTGTTTTGTTTTTTATATATAATAACTCCAGAGCACAAGGACTTGGTCAACAGAAAGTAGAAAGGGTTTTTGCCAAATGTATGGGGCCTATAACAAGAAGAATAACCACATATCCATGTAGATTTGTATTAAGTAGAGAAATGTGAAAATCAAGAAAGAACACAAATTTGAATATTTCTGGAAGACTTAAGTATGCCAAGGTTAGAGGTAGATGAGGCTCAACAATTAATAGTTAAGATAGGAGGAGATGAGATAAAAACAGTGATGTATAATCAATCTGTAGGAATGTCTCCAGGAATAGATGGTATTTTAGTGGAAGCTTGGAAGGTAGGATGGAAGAAAGTGATAAAAATCTGGAAGGTTTTGTTAAACAGTATTTTAAGTGGTAGAGAAGCACTGACATTCTGGAAGAAGGCTGTGGCGGCTGTAATACCTAAAGACTGTAAAGACCCATCAGACTGAGCTTCATGTAAGGCCCCTTTCAGTTTTAAACCATGATTATAAAGTGATCTGATGTTGTCTTTTCTGTCCTTTCCTCAGTAGATGGGGTAGTTGGCTAGGCTTATAATAGCCCACAAAGGCAGTTAGCTAGTACTAATCTATGAACCTGTGAACAGCAGCTTAGTATGCTGCCATGAAGTGGTGGACTCGTTTTTCAGCAAGCATTACCTGTAGATTAACACCTTACTGGAAAAGTTTGTTCTCCAGAGTGGCAATGTGCAGGTTGCCCATTCTCTAAGCCGTATTAGCATATTTCCAGTTTATTTTTATTTATTTTATTTTACATTTGTTTACCAAGAAAGTCCGACTGGACACCGGTCCTTTTTCAGCGGAGTCCCTGGGAGAAAAGTTCCAGATAAAATTACATAGTTCAACAGGTAGAAACCATACAGTTATACAGCATAGATATCTAGTAGTACATAATAGATTGGATAAGATAACGTATATCAAAACTCAGTAAGGAACATTGGTATATAGTTTCATATGTAGGTAGTACCAATATAGCACCTATCTTACATGTTTTTTATGCTACTAAATAAAAATAAAACAATTCTTATATCCATCTGGATGATGCAGGTATAATAAAACACACCAAGTAGAGTATTTGCTCTATGGGGTACACCAAGGTTAGGTTTAGATGAGGAATAGATAGTACGGTAGTGTTTATCCTGGGGAGTCACAGGAGCATAACCAGGAATTTATGTAATGTGCTTTGAAGAGCTTTTTGAATTGAGTGTTGGGGCACATGGAGGTTAGGTGGCCAGGTAAGGAGTTCCAAGCTTTAGAAATAGAATAGCCGAAAAGATATTTCCCTGACTTGTTGATATGTTTGACATCTAGGCAGTATTGGGTGCTAGATTTTAAGGTTCTAGTAGAGGAATAAGGTATACTTAGGTTCTGTAGTGCTGGCGTTTTAGCTGGTTGGTAGTATATTTTGTGTGCCAGTGACAACTGGTTGAGTTTCAGTAGCTGTGGTAGTTCAAGTCAGCCTAGTTGCTTGAGAGCTACACAGTCATGGGTCCTATAAGGGGACTCAGTAGCAAATTTAGCAGTCTTGTTGTAACAGGATTCTAATTTGTTTAGGTCAGTTTTGCGGAGGTTAGTAAGTATTGGGGATGCATAGAGAAGGGTAGACAGCAGGTGTGTCCTGGCTATGGTGGCTTTGGTTTGTTTAGTGAGAAATTGTTTGTTGTGATAGAGGAGACAGAGTTTTTTGTGAACCTTCTTGATAGTTTGGGCTATGTGAATGTCATATTTAAGATTGCAGTCTATTTCTACACTTAGGAGTTTAGTGTGGGAGGTAGGGGTGATTTTAGTTTCGTTTTTGGATATGATGGTGGATGTGTCATATGGGTGAGGGGATCTGCAAGTGCTGAAAAGAAGAAGTTTTGTTTTATTTGGATTTAGGATTAGTTGGGAGTTAGTAAACCAGGTCTCCGCTAGAGAGAAGGTTTGTTGGGTCTGGAACTGTAGTTTATCTAATGTTAGGCTGTGCATACGGGGGTGGTGCCATCAGTGTATTGTACTAAAGCATTTGGTGTTGAGGATGAGAGCTGATTGGTAAATAGAGAAGAGTAGTGGGCCAAGAATGGAGCCCTGCAGGACACCTACGTTTACTGGTAAGAGAAAGGATAGTTGGCTCTGCCAATTCACTGCTTGTTGACGTCCTGATAGGTAGCTTTTGAACCATGGTATGGAAGGGGAGCTGATATTTAGGTGGTTAGTGTATTAAGGAGTCTGTTATGGTTGACCATGTCGAAAGCTTTAGACAGGTCTAAAAAAAATGACAGAAATTAGTTGCCCCTTGTTTCTGTGTTGGTTAACTGTGTTGGAGAAGGGCAACAGTGCTGTTGTGGTGCTGTGGAAGGGTCTAAAGCCGTGCTGAGTTTTAGATAGCAGGTTATTTTTTAGGAGGAGGTCCATGAGTTGTGTGTGAACAATTCTTTCCAGAATCTTTGATAAGGGTGATTAAAATATCAATTGGTCAGTAGTTATTGAGTTCTAAAGAACTGCCTCCCTTGTGCAGTGGTATTATATGGGAGATCTTCCTCTGTTAGAATGGCTATGGGATAGGCTGTGGCATCTGCAGCTAGCTGCAGGTATTCTTCTGGTAGAGTGTCTGCTGTCAGGGTGGTTGGCTTAAGCTTGTCAAGGAGTTTTAAAATGGATTTGGTTGAGGTTGGATGCAGGGTAAAGTGGGTGGAATTATCCTGTGGGTTACTGCTATTTTGTGTGGGTGGAAGGTTGGTGCTGTTACTATTACATTGGACAGTTGCAAGGGCGTGTACTGTTTCGGTGAAAATTTTATTGAAGTGAGTAGGGATGTTATCCTGGTTGTTTACTGTTCTAGGTGTAGAGGTAGTAGACTTTCCTGGTTGTAATACAGAATTTATATTGGCCCAGAATTTTTGTGGGTTGTGGCTATGTTTTTCTTGGAGGTTTTGATAGCAGATGAGTTTGTCAGATTTAATGAGCTTTTGGGCTTTATTCTGAACCTCTAAGTATTTTTGTTTTGTTGATTGGGATTTGTTTTTGTGAAAATGTATCCATGCTTTGCCCCTGTCTTTGAGGATGGATCTATTTGCCTTAGTTAGCCAGGAAGCATACTTAGCCTTTCTTCTAATGGTTCTGGTGGGTGCATAATGTCTAATATTTGTAGGAAAGTTGAGTTGAAACAGTGGACTGCTTCATCTAGTGATAGTGACTTTAGTGGTTTCCAGTTGCAACTCTTTAGGGCATTTATAAAGTCATCTAGTTTGAAGTTTGTTTTGTTCCTGACTGTTCTAAAGGTTGGTTAATTTGGGGAGTTCTTTTTCTAAGAAAGAAGGTAGCCTGATGGTCACTAAGGTTGTTTGGCAGACAGCCTGCTAGAGGTGCGAGTGAGGGATTGGATATAAGAATCCAGTCCAGGATGGACTGCTGCTTGGTTGTTTTATTAGTACTGGTGGGAGATTAGATAAGCTGGGCAAAGCCATGGAGGTTGATGTGCGTGGATGGATTGTGGCCAGAGCAGTTGTGCCAGTCTATATTAAAATCTCCTAGTAGGATATTTTCATGGAGGAGGGAGACTGAGATCCATTCTAGTAGGTTTTCCATACTGGTAACGTTGTTACCATGTGGGCAGTAGCAACCAATAATATTTGTGTTTATTGGGGTTTAGTTTTAATCAAGTATAGATGATTTCTGCATTACCTACACTTGGAATATTAGCCTCAAGTAGTTCTAAGTGAGGTGATTTTTGAATAGTAGTGCTACACCTCCACCCTTTTTACCTTCTCTGTCCTTGTGTAGAATGCTATAGCCTGGTGCTGTTATTTCATTGCTGTTGATTTCTGCTTTTAGCTAGGTTTCGGTCAGTAATACAATATCAGGCTTATATAGATTTAGTACTGTGTGGAGTTCATGAGTTTTATTTGAGATATTTCTGATGTTAATGTTAAGGAGAAGGAGGGAGGCCTTATGTCTGTGGATAATATGAGTAAGGTGGTCAGGTTGGAGTTTGGTAGATTGTTGGGACCAGGATTGGGGTGTATGTCCCCACATGTAGGTAGAGTTTGCTAAACTTATAGGTAATAGTGTGTTTTATTGAGATGTGGGTATTGCATTTGAGTGATTGTATTCTGTGGAGGTAGAAGTGAGTGTGGGAGGATTTGAAGAGGCATGCAGCTATGTGTATACTTGGAGCTACAATGTGATAGTCAGTAGTTGCAGTTTGCCAAGGGAGAGAGATGTTGGTTTGTAGTTGAGTGTGGTAAGAGGTAATGGCTGTGAGGTGGAGGCGCATGATAGTTGTGACTGTAAGCATTATGGAGTGTAGTATGTGAGTACTTACAGCAGGGGACATAGTAATATTACAAGGTTAAGCAAATGGTGTATGTTTAGTGCTTTGGTAAGCAAGTGTGGTAATAATTAGAGTGGGGATGCAGAGTGGTTTCAGTGATCAGGATGGAGGTGTGGTGATGTGTGATAGGTTAATTGGGCTAGTGGGAGGAGCAGTGTGTCAATTGAGGGGTGTGGTGTGTGTGTATACAAGTAATGAAAGTGGGGGTGGGAATGGGAGTAGGGTAGGGGAGCGGAGTGAGCCTGGAGGGTGAATGGAGCGGGTTGCACCCACCTTTGGAATGGACTATCCTTACAGACACACACAAAAAACTATCTCAAGAGTTTCCAAATGTAGGTAGTGGAGAGGGACAGTAGCTGGGATATTAAATGGAGATATTGAACAGTCTGCCAAGAGTAATGTAGAATCCGAGGGCTATTTCTAAGAAAAAAGAATACCACTGGAGGAGGATGAGTGTGGGAGAAGAAATGGAATAACTGTATAGTCACAGAGCAGCGTGAGTGTGTTTAGGGATCTTAGCTGTTAGTGATGAGTCGAAGTGGGGTGGTATTACAGAGAAAGTATAGCAAGGAGAGGTGGAGGGTTAGTGACTAGCAAGAGTGGCAAGGGGCCGAGTTTCCTAGCAGCAAGCTCCCTAGTTAGTGCAGATAAATAGTTTTATACAAAGCAATTGCATTTGCAAACATTATACGTCACATATATTCTTTTGTATAGTCATCAATTCAGCATTACACAAATTGATCAATTCCTGCCTTCCCTTCAATCTTACTCCTCCTCCAAAACTTTATTCAGTATTTATTGTTCCCACAATTTAAATTGTTTTCCATATAATTTGCTCCTACCCTTTTCTAAAAGTCCTACTTTCAGTTCTTTTATCTCTGTTGCAATGGTACTACAAGTACACTTGGTTTAGACTTTGTCATTATCTAGTGATTTCCTTTTTTGGCAGCCACCGGAATTAAACTTAATAAGGCCTTATGTCTAGGTCGTTCAGATCATGTATCCCTGCTCAAAAAAATAATTTCCTTAGTTATACCCCTTTGCTTTCCCAATATTTTTAGCAGAGTACCCTATATTGATTTTTTTTTTTTAATTTACCAGCTTGTTACACTCTCCAAAATGCATGTTCTCTGTTACCTCTCTGTCCCATCACATCTTCAGTGTTTACTGTCTACCTGAGGAAAATTGTTTGAAATTTGCTTGGGGTATAAAAATACTTATGCCGACTCCTCCAAGAAAGTCCTAAACCTTCTGAACTTTGTTGCATATTTGGGATCGATATAGATACCCTCTAACTGTGCCATTATAATTTGCCTTTCCAGTCTCTCTCCCAAATCTTTTCTGTACCATCTGATTGATTCTCAGAGATATCAAGCAATATTTTATATATCCTGCTTATTATTCTTTTTTAACAGCAGCTTCTGTTCTGCATTCAGTTGAAAACTGTACCAGAGCTGATCTTTAACTTATCACTTCACCATCCCTTTCTCTTTGCCTATATACTGATGTCACTGTCTGGGAAGGAATGCAGTCCCTAACATTAAGTGCAAACATCTGTTTGATATCACTTCTCACTCATACTGTTCTCATACTGTTCTCTCAGAAGTTAGATGCAACCAATAACTAGATTCCTTTCCCATTTTTCCAGTAAAGTCCAGATCCTCTTGCCTATTTTTTTTTTTTTGCCCTACATACAGTCATCAGTACTGGCAAAATCTCCTTTCTCCATCTCTATGTTGGCTTAGCTCTTGAGTACTTTCTGCTATACTGTGAATGTAATATACTTTGTTGTTATTTTCCGTATGGATCTGCATCCAAAATCTTACTCTTCTCCTATTTCTCGAACTTCCGCCGATTCATTATCATATCTTTCCACTTTTTTTTTATAACCTTCTGTTTGTGTTGTGTATGTGAGCCTTAACTGCTTAGCTCTAAATTATCCATTCAAGCCAGGTAATTCTAAACTACCTTATTGTATGGGAAGGATCAACTTATCCCATTTAACTCGTGCCCTCTTCCCCTCCTATGTAAATTCCTTCAACTCTTTATTATCGTCCACAACTTTGCTCTTGTTGATAAAAAGTGTGCCTGGCCTGTATATAAAACTCTGTCTCTCTTTCCTGTTTACGCACCATGTGGTACATCGGCCAATGAATACCTTTCAGAGCTCTTTGTTTCTGTAGTTATGGGTTTTACGTACTCGGGTTGCTAGCCCAAGGCCCTGTATATAAAACTAAAGGGACTAAAAACATTTTCACTGCTTGTTCTTACTATCCATATCCATAATGAAGAGATGAAGAGCTTCCAGTGTCTCCTTTTTTTCTTTGTATTATGTTTTTAGTATCTTCCCAGTTTAGCTTCTGTAACACAGTCCTTTCTTGTCACCATAAATATGGGTATTTCTGAAACAATTTTTATATGTGTACATAATGTACTTCTATAGCCTTTGTTTTATCTTCATTTTTTTTGTATCCCGAAAAGACCTGAAACTCTTTCAAAAATGTTCCACAACACTGAAATGTCCTTTTCTGAATTTATCCAACTACAAGATAATATCTGTAAGTAAAATTAACTTTTCTTTATTACATTACCACTTTGCTAATGGCTTTAATATAAAGTAAACAAGAAAAGGGTAAGAGGACACCCCTGCATGGGTCCACTTGTCAGACACAGCTTGTTGGCAGGGAATCCTGCAACCCTTAAAATATTCTCCAGATTAACAGTTTTATTTTTTTCAGGGGAATTTAGTTGTTTCCATTGCTATACTCCTAACGTCTCAGCTAGCTATATTGAATGCTTTCTCTGCATCAAGATTCCACAACAATAGCAGTATTTTCCTACATTTTGTTTTCCCCTTAGTCATCAGTGTCCTCAAACATTTGCCTTCCCTCCACAAAACCACATTGATCCATATCTGTCAAACACTTTGTACTCATGGGTTAAAAGTGACTCTAAGGCTGTGTCTGAATGGGGTTTTACCTACTTTGGGTAATACATGCATCGCAGCTGTTTTCAAGATGCTGGTGCTTCCCCTCCTTTTAAAATACAGATCTTTATCACCTTCTTCCCTCCTAACTGCCAAACTTCTGCAGGCATATGTTTCTGGAAACTTCCCTATTGATTGACTTGTACATTGTTATTATTATTGTTTCTCTTTCTAGCTTAACTATTATATTAGTTGTTGAGCCTCATCTTCCTCTAACCTTGGCATGTATTTTTCCATTTTTGTCTTTTCTCAGTTTACACATTCCTCTGCTCTATACAAATTTTATTTTATATTATTTATGTGACATTTGCTAACCGCGTTAGTCCATCTGAGCCAGTGGCTCGTTTTCAGTGGAGACCCTAGGAGAAAAGCTCCTACAATACAAACATAAAAAGATAATATAGTAGGCAATATACAAAACCCAAGAAAAACAGTGCAGCAATACAACATAAGCCAAAAGTATATATGCAGTATTCAGGTGAAACAAATAACTAGTAAAAATAAAACAAAGTGAAGTAAAATGCAACTAGTACATTTAAGTATTTAGACTCACACTCCACGTTCCTAAGCACCCTGGAGAATTCAATCTCTCTCTCTCTCTCTGCTTTTTCCCAGTTAGAGGTCGCCACAGTGGATCACCTTTTCCGCTCATGATTGGCAAAAAAAAAAGTGTATACCCCTGCTTCCTTAGGTTTCAGGGTATTAATTAGCAGACCCTTATGACTAGGTATGCCCTTGATCTTCTGTCCCAACTTGAGGGCATTTTGGCTGATGGTATGCCTGGTTCTTAGGGTAAGACATCTACTGTTTCCTTTTCTCAGGTGGCTCGGCATTTAAAGGCAGTTTTGATGCTGCTTGATTGCTCCTCTAGGGCAGCTGCATCTGGATCTGTAATGAGGGGAATTATTCTTGGTTACACCTCAAGGCTTTGTCTGAAGACATCAAAACCAAATTATTAAGACTCCTCATTAGACAATCAGAATCTCTTTAGCAGTGCTGCTGAATTGATTAAGACCCTTCAGGTTAAGGGTAATGTTATACAGGATTTGAAAGAAATCTTTGTCCTCTTCCTAAGTTTAAGAGAAATTATCCATCCTTAAGCCTTCCTTTGTTCGTAGACAGTCTAACCTTCTAGGGGCAAGAGGGCTTCTAGGAGAGTTTTTTTCCATATGAGCCTTCTCAGGGTTCTAAGGATCAAACGCCTTCTTTTCCTGACAAATCTGCTGCTTTTTGACATTCAGCTACTCCTACCACTTGGCCAGATTCCTCTGTCCCTCTGGTTGATTTTATTTTCATGTTTAACAACAGGCAATCACAGCCACTTGGGTACTTTTCATTATCTATATGGTTATTATATGTTTGGAAGTCCCTTTTTCCATTCTCAGGTCTTCCTTAGCCTCCTCCTTGTCAGCGCGTACATTTTTCTTTAGTTTTGCTCAGCAGGGAACAGGTTTTTATTCCAGGATGTTTCTTGTTCCCCGGAAAGAGGGGTCATGGCAAGCCATTCTGGACTTGTCCTTTCTCATGATTCCCCTTTTCAGGCTGTTGTGTCTTCAGTCATTTTTCCTTCTGTTGTTTCCTCTAGCCTTTGTGGTATCCCTGGATTTCAAGGGTGCTTACCTCCACATTCCTCTTCATCCTCTCTTCAGGAAGTTTTTACATTTCTTTGTTTCTTCCTCTCATCTTTTCTTTTGCCTTTTGGCCATTCTACTGTTGTGAGAGCTTTTACCAAATTTCTGGTCCCTGTGGTAGCCTTCTGTAGACTTTAGGGAATTTAAATATTCCCTTACTTGAATGACCTTTTGAGTCAAGTCCCCTCTCAACAGCTCACTTCACTGTGCTGCTTCTATGCAGTGTGGGGTTCACCCTCAGTCTCAAAGTATCTGTTGACCCCCTCTCAAGACTAAGTGTTCTTAGGTTGCAGTAGTCAGACCATCCCAATGTTGGCTTGCCTCCTGCTTCCCAAGGTTCTCTGTTTGACTGCTTATTTCCAGTCCTTTCTGCAAAGGAATTTCTCTGATCTCTGGGATACATGGCATCTGCCATTCCCATGGTTCCCTTTGCAAAACTTCATGTAAGTAAAGTTAAGTGGTATTTGAAGGATTGTCTGGCTCCAGCACTGCCATCCTCTGAAGTGTCTGATTCTTCTCTTGCCTTGTCTCAAGTGTGATCTCCACTGGTGGATTTACAAGATTTTCCTGAGTCCAGGTCTGCCTTTTCAGGTTACTCTCCCTACTCAGGAGCTGTATATGGATTTTATTTTATTTAACATTTGTTTACCAGGAAAGTCCAACTTGGAACTAAGCCAATTTTCAGCAAGAGGCCCAGGGAGAAGAGCTCCAGATGCATGTTTATAATGTGGGAGGAAACCAAAGCGCCTGGAGGAAACTCACACGAACGCAGGGAGGACATGCAGACTCTGCACAGAAGGAACCACAGCCGAGAATTGAACTGGAGAACCTCTTGCTGTAAGGCGACACCACAACTGCTACACCACTGCGCCATCCAGTTGGATGTTTCTAATTAAGTCTACGGTGCCTCCTCCAACAACCTCAAAATCCAGTGTCTTTAGTCCTGTCAACAACTGGCAGATCGCATCAACATCAAGAAGGTGAGGGCTTCTACTTCTCACTCTCCAAGCCTTTCGCTCCCTTTGCGTTCTGGGTCCTGTAAAGGTTTTTACAGACAGTACCATAGTTATGTGGTATATCAACAAATGGTGGCACACAATATTATCTTCATAGTAGACTGGTTCTTCAGGCTTTGGATTTTGCAGTTACTTGATTCTTCAGGCAGTCTACATTCTTTCAGAGCACTAGTGGCAGACTCTTTCAGCAAATCCAGGATAACTCCTCGTGAATGGATGCTTCACAGAGAGATGTTTCTGGACATTGTACGTCAGTCAGGTACTCAAGTAAATATTTTTGCCTCATTTCTAAAGAGATAACATCCTCAGTTCTGTTGTAGTGCCAAGTTATATGGCTTGGAAAGTGGACACTGTCTTTTTCCTTGGAAGGAAATGTTTCTGTATTCTTGTCTCGTATGCCTCTGCTATCAAAGATCCTGCACAGGATCATGTGGGATAAGCCCAAAATCTTGCTGGTGACTCCCTTTTGGCCTAGACAGCACTAGTTCCCCCTTCCACAAGCTACCTCACAGAATCAATCTTCTCCCACAAGACTAGGGATTTCTCATTCACACTCACTTGCCCATCCTTCACTTGACACTTTGGTTGATATGGTTTTGATTCTGTAGACACCAGTTTTCTGAGGAAGTGTTTCTGGTTTTGAAGGAAGCCAGAAAACACACTACTAGAAAATTCTGTGAGACTAAATAGAAAAGATTTTCTATTTCATGTCTCAAACATGACCTTTTTGTGTGTGTATTTCTTTGGTCCTTTCTTTCTTGAGTTCCTCATTCTGACAACTTGGCATATTCATCTGCTAAAATTAATTTGCCAGCCATTTCTGCTTGTCTGCCTCGGAATCCACCTCCGGCTTCTAGTTTTGAAGTCAAACAGTTTCTTAAAGATGCCCTTCTTATTCGGCTTTCAAGAAAGTGTGTTCCTCCTCCTTGGGATTTTAATTTTGTGCTTGAAAAATTTCAATTTTCTTTTCCCTGCAGCACTGTACTTAGAAGAATGTATTGTTGGTGGCTCTTACATCTGCCAAGTGGGTCGCTGAATTTCAAGCCCTCATGGCAGTTCCATTTTTTTTTATATGTTTTATTGAAAGGACAGGGTTTCTCTTTGTACCAGTCCTTTTAAGCCCAAGATGATTAATGATTTGGCCTTTAAATCAGTCCATTTTTCCCCTTATCCACAGAAGCCTAGTGAGCGGGTTCTTCACATCTTGGATTTGCATAGACAGCTCAGATATTACCTAGAGAAGACAAAATATATCAGGAAATCGGATCAGCCTTTTGTTTCCTTTCATGCCAGGAAATTAGATTTGGTGATAGGTAAGCAAACCATCTCCTCCTGGATTTCTAAAGCCATCTTTTTTGTTATGCTTTTCATGTTGCTTTCATCTGTTAATATTCATTCTACCAGGACAGTGGTCTCGTCTGGTGTGTTTTTCAAGGGTCTGGATACTAGATTGATCTTGGAAGCTGCTGCTTGGTCTTCTCTTCACACTTTCACCGAAGAGTACAAGTTGGATGTCATTTCTAGGGCCAGGGTGGGTTTTACCAAGGCTATCCTTCATGAGATTTTGGAGGATGCTTCTGTGGCTTACTCCTCCTCACATACTTTCCAGTGTTTTTGTACTATCCCAAGAGTGATGAATGCTGCAACAGTGATAAGGAAGGACATAGTACAATTGTGTAAGATGCCAAAGAAATAACAAACCCCAACCAAAGGGGCAGCACAAAATAACAAAACACACTGTTCGGACCACTGCCAAATGAGAAACCACAGGTGCAGGTGAAACTTTAATCACAGGACATCAAGTTAAGCGCTTTCACCATTGAATAATAGCATCATCAGAGTCAGCATAAACAAACACCAACTACCATTAAATAGTATACCTTATCCAATAAGCACATTGACTAATAAATACATAATTACAATTAACTAATACCTAACCAACGAGTCCATTAATTGTAAATTTAACCTAAACTTTATTAAAAACAAACATGACATGAACTTTAAAAACAATCATTATAAAACCTCTAACCACATTTAAATAATGTAAGATTTTTGTTTTAAAACTGGCTTCAGCGAAATATAATCATTCAGCCCTGGTTGCCTCATTGCATTTAGCCTAAACTGCCATTCAGCTTCAAGACAGGCAACCTTATTGCTGACGTCACCCCCCTCACCAGTAAACACTCTATCAATAATAAAAAATATAAATTTCTTAAAATTTAAATATTTGACAGAATGTAAAAACAAGGCATTATGAGCATCTTTATTTTTAATAGACCTATTATGCTCCATCACCCTTTCTCTTAATCTACGGGTAGTCATACCCACATAAAAGGTGTCACATGAAGTACATGATGCCAAATACACTAAATTCCTGCTATTGCAATTACACACACCAGGACATGCCAATGTACGCCTAAATCCTGGAACACAAACATAGGCCCCTTCAGCAATAAACCTACATGCACTACAAGCCCCACATTTACCCATCCAAGATTTCGATGTTTTGCCAACCTTCTCTAACATATATTTTTCAAATTAACTCCCTTAGAAAAAACAATCCTAGGCTCCTTTCCTACAATGGCTTTTATATCCGGCCCTAAACATTCTTTCCATGCAAATCTCACCACAGAACACATTTCAGATGACTTTTCACTGTATCTTAAAACACGTGCTGGGCCATCCTGTTTGAAAACATCATTAACCCTAGAATCTCCCTCATCAGCTAAAGATGTGCCACCATCAGACACTCCTTGCTTCAAA
This sequence comes from Protopterus annectens, assembly GCF_019279795.1. Taxonomy (NCBI): domain Eukaryota; kingdom Metazoa; phylum Chordata; order Ceratodontiformes; family Protopteridae; genus Protopterus; species Protopterus annectens. Next base: position 599,330,227 of record NC_056727.1, read on the forward strand.
ATAGGGGTATAAATCGTCCGCCTCTTTTTATATACTTCTTTTTTAATATTTAACAAAAGCTTCAGGGGGTACCCACGATCAAGCAACATACCTATTAATTTGTACATTTCTTGTTTGAAAATTCTCTCATCACTGACAAGCCTCGAAGTTCTAACCATCTGACCTTTTGCCACTCCCTTTCTCTGATGGAAGGGGTGACAACTATCAAAATGGAGCAACGAATTCGAGTAATTTTCCTTCCTAAAAATAGTACTAATCAACTCACCCCCACTTTTCGCTATAGTAATGTCCAGATAACACTTTCTTTATTCCATACATAAGTGAATTTTAAAATCCTTGTAGTGCCATTTAAATAATCTACAAATTCAGTAGCCTCACTCTTATTACCTTCCCAAATAATCAACAAATCATCCAGGAACCTGCTATATAACACAATTTTGGAATAAAACACTGACGGAAACACAAACACCCTCTCCCATGCCAGCAAAACAAGATTAGCAAAAATTGGGGCTCATTTAGCACCCATCGCCACCCCAGAACTTTGTTGAAAAAATTCTCCTTCAAATTTCATAAAATTATTATGGAGAACAATCTCCATTAAATCAAATAACAAATTTATTCTGTCCTTATCAACCCTATTGCTGGCATTTAAACTCTCATAAAACATTTCAAGGCCCTTCTTGTGTGGAATTACTAAAAAAAGATTGACCACATCAGTCATGAGAAAACTAAGAAAGTCACAATCGTTTCTGACACTCCTCAATCTTTCAAGGCAATGCCAAGAATCCCTAAGAATGTGCGTGACTCCTGTTAAGGCAGGTCTGGACAATGCATCTACAAAGGCTGCAAGGGGTTCTGTCTTAGAACCCTTCGCTGAAACAATAGGTCTAAGTGACATTTTCAATCCCCTTATGCACTTTGGGGATCCCAGAAATGTTGGGCATAACAGGGTGCTTAACCTGCAAATAATCAAACTCCTTTTCGTTAATAACACCCTGAAACAATGCATCCAACAAAAATAAGTCAGTCTTTTTTATATGCCCTGTTGACCTCATTCAGTGACACTCTAGAATAAATAGCCTCATCTTCCAAAAGTTTTGTCATTGCAGCCAAATAATCAATCTTACACATCATAACCATACCCCCACCTTTGTCTGGTTTCATACACCTCACTTTGTCAGAACCCCCTAGTTCTTTTAAGGCCAATCTTTCTCCTTCCGTTAAATTATCATGCCAGCAATACTTTTTGGCACAAATCCTTCTAAATTCATATTCCACAAACTTATCAAACACCAAAAAAGCCGCATTACATGGTGGAATAAAAGTGCTTGCCCTTTTTAAAGGCACCACCGTCGTACACAAATTTTTATCATTGTCAATAATGGTCTTTCTGATGGAAATACACTTGAAGGTTAAGTCTTTTCAAAAATAATTTAAAGTTCACCAAGACTTGCGCTATATCCAACCTATAATTAGGAACAAATTTGATCCCTTTACTAAATAGACCAAAATAACTGTCACCTATTTCCAAGTCAGTATAGTTGTAAATTATGAACCCATATTTGGTCAAGACCGAGCAACTCATGACAGGATTGTACTCAATCCCACCTGCTTCTTTGTTAAAGTTTGAATCAATCATACAATTGTTAACACTAAATACAGGCTCCTGTGTACCATTGACACAAATGGAAGGCAATTCTTTATCCAAAAACTGTTCACAAACTAAACTTACATTACCTAAAGTTGAAAAGTTGTCATACATTTCGGATACAATACCATCACTAGTTGCATTCAACACCTCATCAGTGAAATCATTTACAGATTCAAAAATATTGCAACTTTGAACAAAGGACTCGTTGGTCGAACCATAATTAATATCACTAAAAACATGAAAATAGCGTGAACCAGGAATCCAGGACGCCAAGTTGGTTATTAAAAACACTCCACCTTTATTCACCAAAAAGTTTGTTTTAGCGCTTTCATCTCTTCAAAAGAGACTTCATCAGAAACAAAGAACTTAATTAATTAACACTTTATATAGTGTTAGCAATTAATGACATCACAAAACCTTTGAAAATTTAAAGCACTACATACATTTTAAGTCTGATGTATAATGAAAACCATGATTGAAAAATTATTTTCAACATTGGCACAAAGGTCTAGGACAACAGTCACATATTAAAATATATTGTAGTTATATTCTTATTTAAAACTATATATGTTGTGAATTTAAATATATATCATACAGTATTAAAAACTCTAAAAGAAACTGAAATGCAACAGTATAATAAATAAAAAAATTGTTTTAAAAATACACCCTGAAATATATATTATAAATAAATATTTTTTTTATATTATGTAATAAATTCATCAATACAAAAAATTAATAGATTGTTAGACCTTTCTATTAAATAGGGAACCAATGAAACTGATTCATTAAGACCCGGAGGGTACATAGAACCCAGTCTGAACTGCCACTGGCTTTCTTTCTTTTTCGGAAGGTTTTTCCAATCACCACCTCTAATATCAATCTTGACCGTGTCTAAAATACCAAACACAAACTTTTCAAAACCATTACACAATAAACTGTGTTTGTACAGTGCATTTGTATTTTTATTTGTCCTTATCTCGTAAAGATGTTCATAGATTCTGTTTTTAAAAAAACGCTTTGTTTTCCCCACATAGAATTGTTTGCAAGTTTTACATATAGCAAGATAAATGACCCCCCCCCCAGTGTTACAATTGCCCTGCTTGAAATGTACCCTACTCTTCATAATGTTATTCAATGTTACTGTAGGTTCAACATTAATAAAGGAACAATAGTTACACATACCACATATTTTAGTCCCATCACTCACCCTGGTATTGTCACTGATCTTGTTTTCCAACAACTGTTTCATATTTCTGCCCACCCTAGTCACAAATGTTGGTTTACTACCAACCTTGTTGTATATAGCTGTTAGTTCTTAGTATGTTCCAATTTCTCACAAAAATACTTTTGACAGCTGGTGTTCTCATATTGTGCGTCAGGACACAGACTGTTTTGGAATTGTCACCAAAACTGCAACCATTGTCTCCCTTGTTCTCTCCCAATAGATCAGGTCCATTGGCTGTACCTAAAAGAGGTGTAGATATTTATGCCCCCATGAATTATATATATCCTGTAATGTAGAATTAATTAAATTCAAAGGGTATCCTCTCTCCAGGAACATCTTTTTTAATAAATCAAATTCTACATTCAAATATTTTTGATTAGAAGTCATTCTTGCAATCCTAATTGCCTGCCCTTTGATAATACTTATCTTTTGAACTAAAGGGTGATTGCTTTCAAAATGTAAGTAAGCATTGCAAAATGTCTTTTTCCTAAAGATTTTAGATTCAAAACATTTCTTTTGTATATCCTTAGTTATTAGGGTGTCTAAATAACTAATGCCTGTATCATTGTATTGAAAAGTAAAAGACAAAAAGTCTGTACTTGAATTAATGTGATTGATAAAACTATGTATGTCCTCTTCTACACCCCCCCACAAAATAAATATATCATCAAGGTAATGGAGATATAATTTGATGGACCAAAAAGGGCCCCCAAATACATGTTTAATCTCCCAACCAAGTAAAACCAGATTGGAGTAAACAGGTGAACAAGTAGCACCCATGGGGACTCCAGTAGTTTGCTGGTAAAATTCCCCTTCAAACCATAAAAAATTATTGTCTAAAACAATGTTCATGAATTCGCAAATAAGCTTCACTCTATCATTCTCCAGGTCAGAAAATTTGAACAATACTTCTTCGAATAAAGACAAACCCTGGTCCTTGGGAATACATGTAAATAAATCTTTAACATCTACAGTTAAAAATATTAAATTATCATCAAATAATTCTTGTTTTACATTCTTTAAAAATTGCCAAGAATCTTTCAATAAATGGGGTGTTTTGTAGACTACATGTTGTACATGGGAATCAATGAACATGGTAATAGGATGAATCTTTGACCCCCTTGCTGCCACTATGGGTCTGAAAGGGGGGTTCAAAACATTTTTCTGTACCTTGGGTATACCAAAGTAAACAAGTATGATTACAAATTTTCTAAATAAAAATTGATGCTCACTAAGATTTATTCTACCATCCAACAAGTATTCGTCTAAATAACTATCAATTCTAGAATAAGAAATGTTAATCTGATTTTTAGACGCATGACTAAGTATTCTTATCAAATAAAAGTTCCAACATGGCATTAGAATAATCCATACTACGGAAAATGGCAATCCCCCCTCCCTTGTCTGGGACCATAATCCGGATGTTTTTGTCTCTTCTTAGATCACATAGTAAATCATATTCTTCCTTAGTTAAATTCCACTCATTAGACTTACTGTATTTGAATTCTTCATACAGATCTTCCATAACTAGTCTTTCATATGTTTCCAAAAGGGGATGTAAAGGAGGGTTGTATGTACTCCTTTTATATAAAGTGTTTTGGACAATTCCAGGAAACTGATTATCATTATTGTCCGGTGACTCCATAATAATGGCTAAATTCAACCTCCTTGTGTACAACTTCAGAGCTTCTATATTGTCCACCAAATCCCCTTTATTGGTAGGAATAAATTTTATACCCTTCGAAAAAAGTTTAAAATAAATATCTGTAATAACCCTGTCTGAATAATTGTATATAGTGAAACCTGCTTTTTGAAGTATCACCTGTTTTTCAACTACTGGAGAAAAAACTATTACATCTCTGTTTAATAGTGATACCTGTGATGGGGGGTCTGTTTTCTCTTTTGTGGATAATAATTCCTGTTGTATTCTCCCTCCTTGGTGTAAAACTGTGCCAGTCTTTCTGAGCGTCTGAGGATGGGAAAATCCTCCTCGTCATGATGTAACATTTCCCCCTCACTGTTTAACCAGCCTGTATTTTCCTCTTCATGAATGGGGGAATGAATAAAATTATGTCCATCTGGTGACCCATCCCTTTCATGATTGTAATAAGAATTGGAATTGTAAACAGGCTTCCTTTTGTTAAACTTGTTGTTTTGGAAATTGTGATTCTTATTAACATACACAACTTTATCCTGATAATCTCGTTGGTCCCTATAAATTTTAAGTTTTTTCTTTTGAAATATATTAAAGCATCTATTATCTATCCTATCTAACATTTTAAAATAAAAGGCACTATACTGTGAAAACAATAAATCCTTTTTGATTTTACTATCCAAATCCTTCACTTCTTTAAAGACACAGTCCCTTTCCATTTCATAATAATGTACAGTTTTTTTCAAAAGACCTAGGCCAATGTTATTGAAATAATCACCAAAATCAGACAAAATATCCTCAGTATAATTGATACCAAACGGAAACTTATAAATTCTCAGCCCATGAGGAACAAAGTTTAGAGAAATACATTGTTTAAAATATGAAATGTCTATTTCCAAACTCTTGCATTTAAACAGTCTTTTTTCTAATGAAAAGATTAATTCCTTTAAAGAAACATAGTCTTTATCATTATTTTCATTAGAATGTAAATAGTCTCTGTCATTAGTGTTGTTCGAATTTTTAAAACAATATTGTTTAGAACATATTTTTTGAAATCTGTTGTTTGCCTCTTGTTGCGAACCAACAGGAGTAGGTGAAGGAACAGTACCTGTTTTACGACGAGCCCCGATGTTATTGGAACCCACACGACTGTTGTCTGTCCCTGTATAAATAGGTGAAATACCAGTACTCATAGGAATGTTGTTCCGTTCAATAATAACACCATTTTCACCATTTTTATCCATACTAGTAGAGGCAGCAACGTTACCTTCCTGTCGCGAACATTCGCCATGACTGGTAGCAGTTCTAACTTGCTGCTGTAAGTTTGGTTGCGTTGTAGGAAATCCTATGTTGTGCGTAGACTGATAACCAACGTAGCCAGGAGGTATAAATACTGCGCGCTCACCCATCAAAGAAGGAACGGACCCATGACAAAAATCCTTCTGAGTTAAAAGTTCCAAAAGCTTTGTCAGTTCACCCTTTAAGTGAGAAACCACACCACGTAGTTCCTTGAGTTCCGCACCTGTATCCTCGGCAAGCACAGCATTGGATAAATCAAGATCCCCGGAGATATCCATGGTTCATGGTAAAACAGGTACTGTTCCTTCACCTACTCCTGTTGGTTCGCAACAAGAGGCAAACAACAGATTTCAAAAAATATGTTCTAAACAATATTGTTTTAACAATTCGAACAACACTAATGACAGAGACTATTTACATTCTAATGAAAATAATGATAAAGACTATGTTTCTTTAAAGGAATTAATCTTTTCATTAGAAAAAAGACTTTAAATGCAAGAGTTTGGAAATAGACATTTCATATTTTAAACAATGTATTTCTCTAAACATTGTTCCCCAAAGGCTGAGAATTTATAAGTTTCCGTTTGGTATCAATTATACTGAGGATATTTTATCTGATTTTGGTGATTATTTCAATAACATTGGCCTAGGTCTTTTGAAAAAAACTGTACATTATTATGAAATGGAAAGGGACTGTGTCTTTAAAGAAGTGAAGGATTTGGATAGTAAAATCAAAAAGGATTTATTGTTTTCACAGTATAGTGCTTTTTATTTTAAAATGTTAGATAGGATAGATAATAGATGCTTTAATATATTTCTAAAGAAAAAACGTAAAATTTATAGGGACCAACGAGATTATCAGGATAAAGTTGTGTATGTTAATAAGAATCACAATTTCCAAAACAACAAGTTTAACAAAAGGAAGCCTGTTTACAATTCCAATTCTTATTACAGTCATGAAAGGGATGGGTCACCAGATGGACATAATTTTATTCATTCCCCCATTCATGAAGAGGAAAATACAGGCTGGTTAAACAGTGAGGGGAAAATGTTACATCATGACGAGGAGGATTTTCCCATCCTCAGACGCTCAGAAAGACTGGCACAGTTTTACACTAAGGAGGGAGAATACAACAGGAATTATTATCCACAGAAGAGAAAACAGACCCCCCATCACAGGTATCACTATTAAACAGAGATGTAATAGTTTTTTTCTCCAGTAGTTGAAAAACAGGTGATATTTCAAAAAGCAGGTTTCACTATATACAATTATTCAGACAGGGTTATTACAGATATTTATTTTAAACTTTTTTCGAAGGGTATAAAATTTATTCCTACCAATAAAGGGGATTTGGTGGACAATATAGAAGCTCTGAAGTTGTACACAAGGAGGTTGAATTTAGCCATTACTATGGAGTCACCGGACAATAATGATAATCAGTTTCCTGGAATTGTCCAAAACACTTTATATAAAAGGAGTACATACAAACCTCCTTTACATCCCCTTTTGGAAACATATGAAAGACTAGTTATGGAAGATCTGTATGAAGAATTCAGATACAGTAAGTCTAATGAGTGGAATTTAACTAAGGAAGAATATGATTTACTATGTAATCTAAGAAGAGACAAAAACATCCGGATCATGGTCCCAGACAAGGGAGGGGGGATTGCCATTTTCCGTAGTATGGATTATTCTAATGCCATGTTGGAACTTTTATTTGATAAGAATACTTATAGTCATGCGTCTAAAAATCAGATTAACATTTCTTATTCTAGAATTGATAGTTATTTAGACGAATACTTGTTGGATGGTAGAATAAATCTTAGTGAGCATGAATTTTTATTTAGAAAATTTCCAATCATACCTGTTTACTTTGGTATACTCAAGGTACACAAAAATGTTTCCAACCCCCCTTTCAGACCCATAGTGGCAGCAAGGGGGTCAAAGATTCATCCTATTACCATGTTCATTGATTCCCATGTACAACATGTAGTCTACAAAACACCCCATTTATTGAAAGATTCTTGGCAATTTTTAAAGAATGTAAAACAAGAATTATTTGACGATAATTTAATATTTTTAACTGTAGACGTTAAAGATTTATTTACATGTATTCCCAAGGACCAGGGTTTGTCTTTATTCGAAGAAGTATTGTTCAAATTTTCTGACCTGGAGAATGATAGAGTGAAGCTTATTTGCGAATTCATGAACATTGTTTTAGACAATAATTTTTTATGGTTTGAAGGGGAATTTTACCAGCAAACTACTGGAGTCCCCATGGGTGCTACTTGTTCACCTGTTTACTCCAATCTGGTTTTACTTGGTTGGGAGATTAAACATGTATTTGGGGGCCCTTTTTGGTCCAACATCAAATTATATCTCCGTTACCTTGATGATATATTTATTTTGTGGGGGGGGGGGTGTAGAAGAGGACATACATAGTTTTATCAATCACATTAATTCAAGTACAGACTTTTTGTCTTTTACTTTACAATACAATGATACAGGCATTAGTTATTTAGACACCCTAATAACTAAGGATATACAAAAGAAATGTTTTGAATCTAAAATCTTTAGGAAAAAGACATTTTGCAATGCTTACTTACATTTTGAAAGCAATCACCCTTTAGTTCAAAAGATAAGTATTATCAAAGGGCAGGCAATTAGGATTGCAAAAATGACTTCTAATCAAAAAGATTTGAATGTAGAATTTAATTTATTAAAAAAGATGTTCCTGGAGAGAGGATACCCTTTGAATTTAATTAATTCTACATTACAGGATATATATAATTCATGGGGGCATAAATATCTACCTCTTTTAGGTACAGTCAATGGACCTGATCTATTGGGAGAGATCAGGGGAGACAATGGTTGCAGTTTTGGTGACAATTCCAAAACAGTCTGTGTCCTGATGCACAGTATGAGAACACCAGCTGTCAAAAGTATTTTTGTGAGAAATTGGAACATACTAAGGACTAACAGCTATATACAACAAGGTTGGTAGTAAACCAACATTTGTGACTAGGGTGGGCAAAAATATGAAACAATTGTTGGAAAACAAGATCAGTGACAATACCAGGGTGAATGATGGGACTAAAAGATGTGGTATGTGTAACTATTGTTCCTTTATTAATGTTGAACCTACAGTAACATTGAATAACATTATAAAGAGTAGGGTACATTTCAAGCAGGGCAGTTGTAACACTAGGGGGGTCATTTATCTTGCTATATGTAAAACTTGCAAACAATTCTATGTGGGGAAAACAGAGCGTTTTTTAAAAAACAGAATATATGAATATCTTTACGAGATAAGGACAAATAAAAATACAAATGCACTGTACAAACACAGTTTATTGTGTAATGGTTTTGAAAAGTTTGTGTTTGGTATTTTAGACATGGTCAAGATTGATATTAGAGGTGGTGATTGGAAAAACCTTCTGAAAAAGAAAGAAAGCCAGTGGCAGTTCAGACTGGCATCTATGTACCCTCCGGGTCTTAATGAATCAGTTTCATTGGTTTCCTATTTAATAGAAAGGTCTAACAATCTATGAATTTTTTGTATTGATGAATTTATTACATAATATAAAAAATATTTATTTATAATATATATTTCTGGGTGTATTTTTAAAACAATTTTTTTATTTATTATACTGTTGCATTTCAGTTTCTTTTAGAGTTTTTAATACTGTATGATATATTTAAATTCACAACATATATAGTTTTAAATAAGAATATAACTACAATATATTTTAATATGTGATTGTTGTCCTAGACCTTTGTGCCAATGTTGAAAATATTTTTTTAATCATGGTTTTCATTATACAGCAGACTTAAAATGTATGCAGTGCTTTAAATTTTCAAAAGTTTTGTGATGTCATTAATTGCTAACACTATATAAAATGCTAATTAATTAAGTTCTTGGTTTCTGATAAAGTCTCTTTTGAAGAGATGAAAGCGCTAAAACAAACTTTTTGGTGAATAAAGGTGGAGTGTTTTTAATAACCAACTTGGCGTCCTGGATTCCTGGTTCACGCTATTTTCATGGATCACTAAAAACATCACAAACACCGTCATTGTGCAGGAACCCTAATAGTTTAGATGGTTCCTCCACATCACCCCTCCCCCTCCCCATACCCCTATCGTGTATTAATCCCTCTTTCCGATTTCTGTTCATTAAACGTTCCGACCTCCGCAGGCCGCTGGACGATTCTAAAAAAAATCAACGTCCTGAGAGTCAAATTCATTAATATCACCCCCAATGTCAACGTTAGTATCCAAGTCAGCCACAACATGATGAGAACTCAGGGTAGAAAAATGTCTTTGGCCGCCTACAGGGTACGCACACCCGTTGGTATAGTCTTCCGTATCCCGAATCAATTTCTTCTGTTTAGTATCCTTACTTTGCTTGACAAACAAGTCAATCTTAACCAAAACCTTATCAAACCATTCCTGGTATTGAAAAAAGAGGAGATCAGTAGTAATGCTGTTGTATAACCTACCAATCTCCCCCCGCAACTCAACTAACGTGTCCTGATTATTTTTAATAATAATGTCAAGCATTTCAAGACCAGTACGGTCAAATAAACAAATTGACTGTGACTCTCTTAGTTTTCTTACGATTGATGTGGTCAATCTTTTTTCCGTAATTCCACACGAGGAGGGCCTTGAAATGTTTTATGAGAGTTTAAATGCCAGCAATAGGGTTGATAAGGACAGAATAAATTTGTTATTTGATTTAATGGAGATTGTTCTCCATAATAATTTTATGAAATTTGAAGGAGAATTTTTTCAACAAAGTTCTGGGGTGGCGATGGGTGCTAAATGCGCCCCAATTTTTGCTAATCTTGTTTTGCTGGCATGAGAGAGGGCGTTTGTGTTTCCGTCAGTTTTATTCCAAAATTGTGTTACATAGCAGGTTCCTGGATGATTTGTTGATTATTTGGGAAGGTAATGAGAGTGAGGCTACTGAATTTGTAGATTATTTAAATGGCACTACAAGGTTTTTAAAATTCACTTATGTATGGAATAAAGAAAGTGTTAATTATCTGGACATTACTATAGCGAAAAGTGGGGGTGAGTTGATTAGTACTATTTTTAGGAAGGAAAATTACTTTCGTTGCTCCATTTTGATAGTTGTCACCCCTTCCATCAGAGAAAGGGAGTGGCAAAAGGTCAGATGGTTAGAACTTCGAGGCTGGTCAGTGATGAGAGAATTTTCAAACAAGAAATGTACAAATTAATAGGTATGTTGCTTGATCGTGGGTACCCCCTGAAGCTTTTGTTAAATATTTAAAAAGAAGTATATAAAAAGAGGTGGACGATTTATACCCCTATTTTGAAGCAAGGAGTGTCTGATGGTGGCACATCTTTAGCTGATGAGGGAGATTCTAGGGTTAATGATGTTTTGAAATAGGATGGCCCAGCACTTGTTTTAAGATACAGTGAAAAGTCATCTGAAATGTGTTCTGTGGTGAGATTTGCATGGAAAGAATGTTTAGGGCCGGATATAAAAGCCATTGTAGGAAAGGAGCCTAGGATTGTTTTTTCTAAGGGAGTTAATTTGAAAAATATGTTAGAGAAGGCTGGCAAAACATCGAAATCTTGGATGGGTAAATGTGTGGGGCTTGTAGTGCATGTAGGTTTATTGCTGAAGGGGCCTATGTTTGTGTTCCAGGATTTAGGCGTACATTGGCATGTCCTGGTGTGTGTAATTGCAATAGCAGGAATTTAGTGCATTTGGCATCATGTACTTCATGTGACGCCTTTTATGTGGGTATGACTACCCTTAGATTAAGAGAAAGGGTGATGGAGCATAATAGGTCTATTAAAAATAAAGATGCTCATAATGCCTTGTTTTTACATTCTGTCAAATGTTCAAATTTTAAGAAATTTATATTTTTTATTATTGATAGAGTGTTTACTGGTGAGGGTGGTGATGTCAGCAATAAGGTTGCCTGTCTTGAAGCTGAATGGCAGTTTAGGCTAAATGCAATGAGGCAACCAAGGCTGAATTATTATATTTCGCTGAAGCCAGTTTTAAAACAAAAATCTTACATTATTTAAATCTGGTTAGAGGTTTTATAATGATTGTTTTTAAAGTTCATGTCATGTTTGTTTTTAATAAAGTTTAGGTTAAATTTACAATTAATGGACTAGTTGGTTAGGTATTAGTTAATTGCAATTATGTATTTATTAGTCAATGTGCTTATTGGATAAGGTATACTATTTAATGGTAGTTGGTGTTTGTTTATGCTGACTCTGATGATGCCATTATTCAATGGTGAAAGCGCTTAGTCTTGATGCCCTGTGATTAAAGTTTCACCTGCACCTCTGGTTTCTCATTTGGCAGTGGTCCGAACAGTGAATTGTGTAAGATGTCCTACTTCTCACTGTTGTACTATTCTGTCCCTCCCTCCTACCCTATCTTACTGTCTGCTGCTTTCCTTATGGTTGAGAGGTCTTTGTTATATCCTTTTATCTGAAGTAGTTAACTTCATTTGATCAGCAACCTGTGGGTTACGGATCCGACACGGCAGCATACCAAGTAAAAAGATCCGAGCTCCAAGCTCTTCCCCCTTACCCATTCTACACTGCAACCTCCTTCCAATCCTCAGATCTCGTTTGCCGTGGCTTTGCCAAGCACGGGATTCTTAGAGCTCCAGGCAAGTGTAGCAATATTTTACTTCAAACTTCTCTTTTAGTCTACTTTACTTTGTGTGTGAGTTTATTTTAATACCCTTCTACGGGTGTTTTCTACCTAGCCTTTATTTCCCCTTTACCTTTGGTAGTTTCTCATCCCTTTGTAGACCCCTATTTTTCCCTCTTTCAGATGCGTGTGTGTGTCTCTGGTATGGCTGAAAGTCACAAAGTGACCTTTTCCAAATGCTCTGAGTGTTGCCATAAGCTGTCGCCAGCAGATGGTCACACTTAGTGTATGATTTGCTTGGGGGTTATGCACCTTTCTTCAGGCTGCCAGATTTGTGTGGCCTTTAACCCTCGAGCCTTAAGGGATAGGAGGAGCAAACTGATTCTGGCGGGTCTTTTACCTGCAGAATCGGCTTCTTCTCCTTCCCTCTCGGTAGCAACAGCTGCGGCTGTGACTGCCCAGCCGACTGGCCCTCTTCTCTCAGGGAGAACGAGAGGCCAGGAAGGATAAAAAAGAGAGAAGGGGGAGAGAGAGAGAGAGAGAGAGAGAGAAAGAGCTTGCAAGCGGCAGGCCGAATTGTACCCCTCGGCCCCACCCGCTAAGGTGGTCTCTTCTCCACTAACAGTGTCCAAGCCTTCCTCCCCACTGCTCCGTTCGCCATGTTTCTCCCCGGAGCCAGAGGAGGAGACCTGACCAGCCTCGAGGTCATCGTCGTGTCGGCCCTCCTGGCCGGCTTCGGTGGCTTCTTCCAGGTCTACTCACAGCATTTCGGAGGCAGATATGGACTAGATGATGTGTAGATTCTTGCAAACTCAGCTGCAGATGGGAGTGTTGCTGCCCCCCCCCCTCCGGGGGGGGGGGGTTTCAGCTCCACTGTTACGCCTCGATAGCTCCTTCTCCGATCCACCGGATTTCAGAGTCTTCATATCCAAGGAGCCCCGGAGCCAGGGGGGGCGGCACCGATGGTTATTACTACCTCAACGCCGGCCATGCCCTCGAGCTTATTGGATCCGCTTTCGGATCCGAGCTCTCGGAGCCGAGAGCTGGGCATCGGATCCAGGGGGGGTGAGTGTGTCTTCGGCTCATTTGCGGTCAGAGCACACCATTCTCTCTGGTCCGATCCGAGGCTCCGGCCACCTGTCTTAGAGAGGCCAGTTCCCCTTTGGCGTTTGACGTGGTGGAGAGGGTTCTCTCTGGAGGATCGAGACCCCTCACTCTTTCCTCAGGGTCTGCCCCCGCTCCCTCGCAGCTCAGTTTGTCCTCCATCATCCAGTCCCCCCAGGGACAGCCTGTGTCGTTGATGCCCCAGCCAGTTCCCCTGGAGGAACATGAATCCATGGGTGAGCCCCCCTCGGACAGTCCCTCACAAATGCCTGTGCAAAAGGAGGCACTTGGACTCCCCCAAGTCCCTCACCGAGGATACCGATTTGGAGGAAGAGGAGGGTTCCCCCAAATCACCCCCCGACGATGTCTTTTTTGGAGATATTATGGAAATACTCTGCCAAAGGGGGAGGGTGGTTCGCCCAAAAACCCTCCTTGGATGAGTCTGTATTCCTGGACACATTTGACACAGGCCCATCTACCTCTTGGGTGCCCCGCCCCCCCAGCCGACCCCCTGTTAGCAATGCATATTCCGAGTCGGTCCAACATACTGGCGGACAAATTGAGCAGAACTATCCTCTCACCTTACGAGTGGTCTCAATCCTTGTATAGCGGAACAGATCTTCCTCAAGTGGGGTCAGCCTTGCTGCAATCTCTTTGCATCGCCTTCCAACGTGAAGTGCAGTGAGTTTTTCACTCTTATTCCTCCTTTGGGAGAAGCCCCCTGAGACGCTGTAGTCTATGCTTGGCCACCCGGTCTTCTTTATGCGTATCCTCCACTTCCGCTTATGACAAAATTTCTGAAGAAAGCTAGCCAGTTGGGGAGCAAGATTATCCTCATAGCCCCATTCTGGCCTCATCAAGTCTGGTTCCCCTGCCTGCGGTCTCATCTCATAGCTCCACTCTGGATCTTGGATCCCATTCCGGATCTGATTTCTCATCCCTCGGGAATGGCTCCTCCGAACCTGGATGATCTCAAGCTCTCAGCTTGGCTGATCCAGTTCCCCTAGTTGCCAGGACTCCTGGTATCTCTTCCTGAGTCAAGTCTATCCTGGTGGCGGCACATAAACCCCCTACCAGGAAGATTTACAGTAGCAAATGGAAATGTTTTTCAATTTGGGCTTCACAAAAGAACTTGGATCCTTTCACTGCTCCTATTTTAGCGGTACTGGAATTCTTGTCTCATATATTTCAGCAAGGGGCCAGCTCATCTACTGTGAAGGTCCAGCTGGCTGCCATTTCCTATTTTCATATTGGGGCCAACTTTGGTTCCCTCGCTGCTGCCAGAATTTGTAAGACCTTTCTAAAAGGCACTTTTCTTTTGAGAACCCCCTGTTAGAAATTCATCCCCGCTATGGGATCTGACCTTAGTTCTTCAGGCGTTAGTTTCACCTCCCTTTGAACCCGCAGCTTCCGTTGATCTGAAGTTCTTGTCATGGAAGACAGCTTTTTTGGTAGCAATTACTTCAGCCAGGAGAGTGTCGGAACTTCAGGCTCTCTGTATCAAACCTTCATACCTTGTGTTTCATAAGGATAGGGCATCTCTCAGGACTAATCCCTCCTTTCTCCCTAAAGTTGCTTCCGAGACGAACATTAATCAGTCCGTTAATTTGCCTCTCTTTTTCCCTAATTTCCAGAACAAAGGAGAATATAAACTTAATTTGCTGGATGTTCACAAACAGTTACGTTTTTATTTGCACAGGACGGCTGTCTTTCGTAAATCTGATCAACTTTTTGTCTCCTTTCCTAAGCCTTTTCTAGGGAAACCAATTTCAAATGTGACTCTCGCCAGGTTTCGAGTTGAATCTTACAAGCATACAGAGATTCTGGCTTACCAGAACCAATGGAAGTTCATGCTCATTCTACACGTTCTATGGCAACGTCTGCTGCATTCTGGTCTAGAGTTTCCCTGGATGATATTTGTTCAGCGGCTACCTGGGCATCCTATCACACCTTTATCTCTCATTATAAACTGGATTTGGTGTCTAGAGGAAGAGCTGCTTTTGGCTCTGCAGTGCTCCGGAATATCCTTCCTTAAGGGTCTCCCAAGATTTGGGTAGCTGGGGACTCTGTCCCGCAGGTTGCTGATCAAATTAAGTTAACTACTTCAGATAAAGAAGTTATGTACTCACCGTACTATTCCATCTGAGTAGGTAAATTTAATTTGTCAGCAACCGTCCCTCCCTCCTTCCCCCCGGCCTTCATGGTTATTTAGCTGAGCTCGAGGTTCAGACTTATGAGCTTTACTTTGTCCTTGAGTCAGGTGTCTCAGGTTGTTTGTTTTATTATGTGCAGGTGACAAACGCGATCTGACGATTGGAAGGAGGTTGCAGTGTAGTATGGGTAAGGGGGAGGAGCTTGGAGCTCAGATCTTTTTGCTTGGTATGCTGCCAGCTTGGATCCGTGTCTGATCCGTAATCCACAGGTTGCTGACAAATGAAGTTTACCTACTCAGATGGAACGTTATGGTGAGTACATAACTTCTTTTTCTTTCGTCTTCCCTCCTCGGAGTTGCATGTTATTGCTTTCCTCTGGTGTTGCTCTGGTTCTTTTGGGGCACTTCAGTTCTAAGGATTAAGTACTCGTACTCGTATGTCACATATGTACCTTACTTTTTACACATTGGACAGTACATCTGACAAATGGCACCTGGAAGGTGTAAAGGCTTTGTTTTGGCTGGATGTTCAGTTATCCGTGGGAGGATGTCCCATGAGTGAAGAATATTGCAACACTGAGAATTAGGACATCTACTAATATGGTTAAGAACTTGTACAACTGTACTTTTTTCAGTTAAATAGGTAGATGTTCAAGTGCTTTACTTAACTGAGTATAACACTTGAAACTTCAACAAGGCGTCTTTATTCCTCCCATAGGGAGGGCATCAGAGAGTGAAAGTCTCCTAGATCTGCTAGCTATAGTTATTCTACCTTGGAGAGTAATATGTAAATTATGTCTTTATTTCCTGCTAATGAAATTGCATCGTCATACCAAATATTGTAATGGATTCCTTCAGAAGTTTACCCTCCTTTGTTGTATTTTCCCTTCTAGGTCCCCCGATACATTCTCAGTATTGAAAATCAAGTTCCATTCCCCACCCATAAATAATAATCTCTGCTGAAAGCTGATTATTTCACCAAAAATTTTCTAAAGGCCATTACAGTTTGTTTGAATATAAGTACATGCCAGCATAATCTTCCTCCATTGCTAATCGCTCTTGGCTACCGCAAGTCTGTCATTACTGTTTTTTGTTTCTTCTATCACATTTGCAGCCCCTTAACAGTCAATACTTCTACTTCCCTTTTCATGTTACCCTGATATTCTGCTGTATATCCATCTTGAAATCCTTTCTTCATCAAATTCCCATGTTCATTTCTATCCAAATGCATGTCTGTCAGGATTGCAATTTGCACCCTACATTACTTAATATAATTCAGTACTCTCAACTTTTTCTCCATAACTGCAAGGCCATTTACATTCCATGATAATATGAATAGAGTAGGCTTTAAGACAGAAAGCTATTACTCCCACCTATTGTACATGGCAGATGTCCTTTAGACCACTGTTGCAGTATTCCAAACCGTTTATTCTGCCAAATAACCTGGATGTCCAGCTGGGCTACCAAAGCCAAAACCTTCCACAGAGTCCGTCTTTCGGCTTTTCCCGGTTAGGGGTTGCTACAGCAGAACTCTGGTCTGTTAATGATTGGCAGTAGATTTTCATGAACGCCGAGGTGCCAGATCAGAGTTCAACCTTCAACGAAGGCATGCCCATTTACGCACGTCTTTCGAATGCCCACCCAACTGCGGGGAGGACATGCAGACTCCACACAGAAGGCACTCCCCGCACTCCAGCCAAGAATCGAACGGGAGAACCTCTTGCTGTGAGGCAACAACGCTACCACTGCACCACCGTGGATGTACATAAGCAGAAATATGAGCATAAATCCCAGGACTATCTTTCTGCCAGGCTGAACACAGTTCTGACACCCCTTGGTCTGTTTTACACATGGTTGTTGATATCATTGGCCTTCACTGATTTGAATAAGTGCCCTTTTGGAGAACTGTCCTTGTTTTTTCTCAGTTGCATTGCTGTTTGTTGCTCTATTAGATGTCACGCAGTAGACATTCCTTACAGGGATCTCCACTCTCACTACCTTTTCTGTTTAGATGCAGAGCACGACTATAAAAATTGTACACTCTGTCAGTCCCTTGTTCCCAAGACTTTACGAATGTGACTTTCATCTCAACACCTACTAGGAACTCTCAGCACCTCACCCAGGCAAAGATGGTGGACTCTTTTTCCCCTGATGCCCCACACATACAAAAGAAAAATTTGAGGCCTAGGCCTGATATTATGACTGCCCAGTTGCCACTGATGTACCTGGTTTCAGAACCTGTGTTACTGTCAACGCTTAGATGCTCAGTATCGCAAACATTTAGGGCATGTTAGATTCACACTTCTGAAATGCCTGAAGTTACTGATGATGGTGAGAACAGGGAACCCTGCTTAATTTCTAAAGGGCCCAGAGGCATACCGCAAATCTTTGTACGAAAGGAAATTTTAGGGCCACTAATTGAGGTGTGTCAGGAGTCACAGCCACCACATTTGGTCAAATCGAATGTTGCACCTAGAAAATAGATACAAAAAATTAAAACTGTTTCCTCTCCCTCAAATGTTCAAGGAAAAGGATATGATGAATTTTTCACAGGGCTTGTTTTTAGGCTAAAATGATGCTCAAGCCACCATTCTTTGCAGGACTACTCCTATTTCTTCTACCACGTCTAAAAGAGACGCTTAGAGTAGTCTTCTGAGGGTGAAGAGGCTGAATCAGACTGATGAGTACTCCTTGTCCTGTTTATCCTAGATCCATTCACCAGCCCAGGTGGCTTCTGATGATGAAGATTCCCTTTCTCCTCACTCCCTTGTTGAAGCCAGTCCATCTGGGAAAACTGTTGTTAATGTGATGAAACAGTTTGAATGGGAATCAAAGCAGATTTCTGAAGTTCAACATAGATACTATAACCTCTTGGAAGTAGGCACCCTTGCACCTGTGCCTCCTGATCTGAAAGCTTTCCTTTTTGCTTTTGCATTCTCTTCCACTGCACCTTGACTCATAGTAGAGCTACTGCTTCTCATCTTCATTGGAACCTATGTCATGTTTTTCAAGGCTTTTTGAAAACACTAAAAAGAAATGCATTTTCTGAATCCTCCCACCTCTTTTAACATAGAACAAACACACAAAACTATCGACATTTTCAGCAAATGTTTACCCCTCCAGGTAGGAGCAGTTGACCAAAATCAATGTTTGAACCCTAGGTATTACCTAATCTAAACTTCAGGTTATCCATGTTAATGCACATTTTTCAGCCACACTGCTTGTTGTTTGTTCTTTCATTTATCTGTCTTTTCCTCCCAGATGTAAGTGCATGCTTTCAGTCAACATTAACATTTGCTAGAAGAAAAAGTACACTGGCTACCTTTTAAATAAATTCAATTCAGTTTTGTTATGTTAAATGTATTAAACTTTAAAGTATTAATTTAACTGTGTAGATGCGTGAAAATCTTTGTAAATTTCACTCAATGCAATGTACAGACTTCCTCTGGCCAACTGCTTGCACTTTCAGAGACGTATTATTTCCCACTGAGAGCTTTTCCCAGTAAAAAAAAAAAAAAAACAACTTTGCAGATGCAAGAAGCCTACCATTTCTACGCCTTTCATCATTTTGTCTTAATTTTCAAGCTCGTAAAAAATATATCTGTAATTTAAAGCAATGACATTAGTATAGACATCTACCCCAATAAAAACAAAGGGAAATGATTATCTTAACTCTACATATAACATGATCATTAGATGTTTACACCACATCCACCATCCCAAAAATAACATTATATTAAATTTAACTTGCCTTCTGTCCAGCCTTTCTTATCTTATTACAGTGTAAAGCCTGTATATCTTACAACCAAGTAAGAGTACTTGTTTGCTTTAATATCTTTTAACATGTACAGCAATCACTGATGAGGCCCCCTCCCTCACATTTAAAATATCCCGAACTACACACTTTACAAGACTGCTTTACAGTGTAACAGTGAATTTACATCATGGAATTGTTCTATGCAAATATTAATAACATAATTGTTTTACTTTATTTCCTCATTCTCTTTAGCGTCCTTCTAAACATTAATGACATAAAGTGGAGTATATGCTGCACAGTTCACCTACAAGTTTAATAAAATCAGTGCAGTACCATTCTTTCTCAGACTTTTTTGTTGCAATGCCATGTTTCATATGTCTACCCATATCCACTAGGATTGATTTTTTATAGTTTCCCCTTTATTCATTAATTTCAGTGTGCCAGTCTTCTTCATCTCCCAGCACCAGTCCCTGGTTTAAGTCCAAGGTACTTCTGAATCTCTTAGTCTGCTTGACTTTCAAGCATTTTCCTTTGGAACATTGGAAAAGTTCTCGCTGGTAAAGTTTGTCTAGGAGCTTTGTTGTCTGAATAATTAGTAGCAGAATCCCCTTCTGCTTGCTGGCTCACTCTTTATTGGATAACATTTTTCATTTCATCCTTGGCTTTTTCTGTGTCAGAAAATGTGCTTCATACAGGAAAATATTATGAAGACAGCTGGATATAGCAGCTTGAATCTCACACCTGCCTGTCAACATTCCTCGATTGCCAGGAAAAACTTGCTTCTGTTTTGCCTGTTGTACAGTAAATAGTTGGTTTTCAACAGACGCTCTGTTATTTCTATTTTTATTATCTTCCTTTCTGCCACAATTTTGTCAGGAGCATTATTTCTGCTGGTATTATTGCATCTTCACAAATGTAGGCCTTGGCTGGTTTGTCATGGTCAGGATTGGTGCATACCTATGATGTGCCCTTACAACTAACAAATCCTGATGTGGAGTACCACTCCAGTTGCTTATTTGTACTTTAAAATAAAATTAATATAGTCTGTTTCTCAAAATTTTCTCTGATACGGCAGAAAATTTAAGGGTTTCCTCTGCATGCTCTGTTTTCTAACTCCACTATTTTTTGAAAACACTCTTGAGAAGCCTTATACTCTTATTTTTCTTTATTTCATCATCTGATTTTTGCAGTTTTATCAGTTCATCTGAGCAGCTTGTTAAAGCTTCTATTTTTTGTCTGGCCTTTTATTATTTCAATTATATTCCTTCATTATTTCATTTATTTTAAACACCTGAGTGCATTTGATGTATTTTTCCTCTAATATACATCTCCTGTACCAACGCTGAAACTTGAACTGCTTTTTGCTGAACAGCTATAGGATTCTTTCCAGTCGAGAGTTTTCTCTTGTTTTGTGTTTGTTTTTTTTTTCCTTTCCTTTCAAATTCTCTATAAATTTTTTTACTGGCATCCAGGCAGTGTAATTATTAGCCAGTCGCTGAATGTTACCCAAACTGACAGTTTCACTGGGCCTTTTTAACAGTTTCTGTTTTCACAGTGAGAGAGCTGAAATCAACCTATTGATTTGTATGCAGCCATCTTGGAAGTCTCGAATATACACCCTTTCACACAACAGTTCTGTCATACTTAAAAAAGGAATATGCATTAATGGCTAGACCACATCTCTTGCAGTCCAGGTTTCCCACTCTTCCTTCCAGCCTCTTTACAATCTGCAACCTCAGTTGCATCAGACTTTACTTACGGTACAGTTTCCAAAGGGATAAAAGTATAAGCTCGATGGTACCCTTCAGACAGACAGAAGTATATACATGTCAGAGAGATGTTGGCAGTGATCAGTTCTTCAAAAGGCTTTAATCGTCTGTGATCCCCAGGACCGCTGCAAATGTACAAAGAAAACATCACAGTGATGTGATACATAAACAAGGAAATACTAGAGCCTAACCTCTCTGTATATTGGCTGAGGCATCCGGGGAGATAGCAACTTAGCTTACTTTGACTCCACAGGCTTCATACATTCTGTCAGAGCAAAGCCTGATTACAAACATGCTTTGCAATACCAGAACAGACTTCATCTTGTGGTCTTCCAAGAATTGATCTAGCATGGGGAGCATCTACAGTAGATCTGTTTGCTCCCTTTCAGAACAGACAGCTGGAAAAATTCTGCTCCAGGACTCCTTGCAAACAGGCCTGGAAGATAGATGCCTTCTGATTCCCATGGATGGGAATGATTTTCTTCGTGTTTCACTGTTGCAGTCATCACATTTGGGTTATCTGCTTGCAGTAGCCCTCAGTCAGCCTGATTAACAAAGTCTTGGGTCATGCATCGGTTGCTGTCTCTTCTTCCATGACGTCAGGTAGTCAGGGGTATAAAACATGCAGCCGACGCCATTACATCAGTTTTTCTTGCCATGCGGTGCCCGAAGCAGAAACAGTTCGCAAGTGCCGGTCGACTGACTCCTGAAATTTTCGTTTGAGTTTCAGAACAGAGGTCTTCAACTTAAAGCTAGGTACCTCGTTGGGGAAACTTTTTCTTGCTCTTAACCGATGTCAGTAAAAGTAAATAATTGCATTTCTTGTGGAAAGCAAATACCTCATAAAGATTTTCATTTGTACTGTATTCCTTGGTTAGGCCCTGACCACGACGTACCTCGCTGTTGGTTTTGTGCCTTATTTAAACAACGAACTATCCGTCGTCAGTATATTTTCACTTCTAAATACTTTGGTGCTCGGTTCAGTTATCCAGATATGTCTTTGGTAAGCCATCCGACATTCCAAAAAAAAAAAACAAAGATAAAGACAGAGACCGGCAGCCTAGGTCCAAAACTGCCGACGACACTTCTCCTAGGCCAGTCACCAGTTCGCTGGTACTCAGTGAGGTGCTTTCACAGCCCCTGATACCTGCTACTTCAGATTCGCAGGCCTCTACTGAGACCCATTCGGAGTCTGGTATGCCGCGACATGCTTCAACTGTGGAATGTCTCTACCTTGGATGGGTCTGGAGCCGCTGTGCAGGCACCGGCTTCTGAGGGTGTATTCAGGCCTACTGACTTGCATATTAAACCGATGCCATCTTCTTCTTCAAGGCCTAAAATTCGAACCATGCCTAGAAAACCGACACCCAGACCGCATGGTCATGCCTCTATGCCTAAAAAACAAATAAGAATGGCTGAAGACCGTATTACTTTAATCAGAGGAAGCCAACCTTCCCCCTCTAAGAGACCTAGGACTGAGTTTGCTTATGATACTTCTGACCTGGATTCTGAAATTGATGTTTCCTCTGATGACCAGGATTTACCCTTATCTACCTATGCGGATTCTGATGATGAGGACTCTATTCCCACTGCCCCCCCCCCCCCAGAAGATTTCTCTTTTGGTGAAACCTTGCATACTTTTTGTTGGGAAAGTCAGGATTTCTCTGATTCTAAAAAGAGGCTTAGGGATTTCTTATCCCTGCCCCAGCACAGGCCTTTAGCTATCTCTCCTGTACTAGACATTGTTGATGCCTTTTTGGAATCTAGCTTGGCTCCTGACTCTCTACCCCCTGCTCCCAGAAAGCCTGATAGATATTACAGGGTTCCTGACTCTCACAAGTTCTTTTTCAAAAATCCTACTACGGATCCTGACACCATTTCACAGGGACCCAAGGGCATTAAAGCTACTACTGCCAAAAATCCTCCCCCCTCTGATAAGAGACTCCAGGGCGCTGGATAGATTGGGTAAAAAGGTATACACTTCTGCAACCTTGGCCATTAGGGCCCCAAACTGCCAGTTTCATATGTTAAAGTATCAACAGCATATTATTGGATTGTTTAAACAGAAAATGATGTTGAATCCTGATTGTGCTGAAAATAAGGATTTGCAGGATTTAATGCATTCTGCTGAACAGGTTGGAAAACATACTTTGCAATGTTTTGATTTAGTAGAGGCATCTTGCAGGGCTGCTGTCACTGGGTCTGTACTTAGAAGGCATGCTTGGCTTAAGGAGCAATCCTTGCCAGATCACGTTAAAGCTAAATTACTGGATGCTCCCTTAAATCAGGACCGCCTGTTTGGCAACAAGGCAGAAGTTCTTCTCAAAAAGATGGAGGAAAAAGCTAAATCTATGCAAACTGTTAAAGATTTCGTACAAGTACAACCTCCAATATTTAGTAGACATTGGCCCTCTAAGAATTGGTCCTTTCCTGCTTCTTCCAGGCCTTCTCAGTCCAAACCCAGATCCAGCAGAACACCCAGGCTTCAGTCCCAGGGCACACACAGGACTAAGCTGAGAGTAGTAAGTCTCAATGACTTAACTTTAAAACTTCCAAGCACGTCTCAACTGACTGCCCCTTTGGGGGGAAAGACTGCTCTCAGCAGCGGCCTTAGGTCATCTAGTGCCCTAGGCAAAAGGGCTCCACAGCGCCCCCCCCCCCAACACCATCCAGTTGCCCCCAACCTGGTCTACCTACACCAAATAAATATTGGAAAAGCGCTCCTGCTACAGCAGCGCCCTAGGCGGCCGCCTAGTTGGCTTATGCCTAAGGCCGGCCATGACTGCTCTGCAGGCAAAAAACTGGGAACTCATTACCCAGGCCAAATGGGTTTTAAATATAGTTTCCCAAGGGTACAGATTTCACTTCCACACGTTACCAACCCCAAACGGTTGGCCAGATCTACCACCAAATCAGTGGGCAGAGGCTCAAAAGCGAGTACTCTCTCTCTTAAGCATAGAGGCTATTCAAACTGTACCAGAATAGGAAAAAGGGACAAGGTTTCTACTCGAGACTTTTCCTGGTACCCAGAAAAGACAATTCATGGCATCCTATCCTGGACCTGTCTACTTTACACATCTTTTTGGTGATTCCAAAATTCAAGATGCTAACTCTTCACCAGCTGTTTCCTATGCTAGGCAAAGATGCCTGGTTGGCAACACTCGATTTAAAGGAAGCATACCTGCACATCCCAATCAGGGAATCTTGCAGAAGATACCTACGCTTCAAAGCAGGCTGCATGCACCATCAGTTCTCTGCACTGCCCTTTGGCTTATCTACTGTGCCCATGGTATTTACAAATTGCCTAGCTCCAGTCATGGCATTTTGCAGGCAAAGAAATATTCAAATAAATCCATACCTGGACGATTGTCTAATTCAGGCAGAAAGCCAAGACATACTTTTGAATCATCTGGCTTTTGTACAAAGGGTGCTAACTTGTCTGGGGTACACCATAAACGAAAACAAATCTCACCTGGTACCCTGTCAACAAATTATATTCCTGGGAGCAAGCTTGAATACAACTTCCCAGATGGCTTTCCTCACGCCAGAGAAACAAATTCATTTGACAACCTACTTCAAACTAGTGGCCATAAAAACCCTGCTATCTGCAAGGCAAATACTGCAAGCCTTTGGGTTCATGGCCTCCTGCATTCTTCTAATTCCATATGCAAGACTGCATATGAGGAAACAACAATGGTATCTAAAAAGCCTATGGTGTCAACATTCTCAGGATCTAGAAGCAATAATTCTTATCATACCTTGCCTACTGTAGAGTTCCTTTGGTGGGCAGAGGCTTGCCACCAAAACAAGGGACTACCATTCACTCTACCCCCTGACACCCAAACCCTAACAACAGACGCATCAGACTATGCATGGGGGGCTCACCTGGCAGGGACGTGCATTCAGGGCAAATGGAGCCCATGTCAAATGCACCTGCATGTTAATCAAAAAGAAATGTTAGCTGTACAGAATGCTCTGACGGCCTTCAAGGACCAAATTCTTCCAGGACAGTTAATGGTAAAGACGGACAACACCACTGTTATGTGGTACATAAACAAGCAGGGGGTACCCATTCTTACCCCCTCTGCAGACTAGCCATGGCACTGTGGAACACAGCCTTGAGCTACCAAGTGCATCTACAAACTCAGTTCCTGCCAGGAAAACGAAATACACTGGCAGAAGGACTAAGCAGAAACCTCATGGACCCACACAAGTGGAAACTGGAACCAAAGACTTTCAACATGTTGACAAACAAATGGGAGAGCCCAGATATAGACCTGTTTACCTCCCCCCAGAACTACCAGTTAGACAAATTTAGCACAAGGACTCCCCACAAACAAGCTTGGAAAGTGGATGCTCTGTCCTTCAGGTGGAAAAACCTATCAGTTTATGCCTTTCCTCCTCTGCCTCTCCTCTCCAAAGTATTACTAAAGATCAAATAGGACAAACCAAGGACGATATTGATTGCACCAGACTGGCCACGCCAACACTGGTGTACCCTCTCTTACTCAGTGTGTCACTGTTGGCCCCATGGCACCTGCCTCAGACCCCCTACCCTGTTGTCTCAGCAGGAGAACTAGATTCTGCACCCTCAGCTTCAAACCCTGAACCTAGCAGCTTGGCTTTCCTAATCCCTCCTTTACCATCCCTCAGTAAACCAGTGATGGATATCATTTTAGAAGCAAGGAGGCCTAGTACTAGAAAATCTTATGCTGAAAAATGGAAAAGCTTCTGTGCCTGGAACCTATCTCAAGGGATGTGCACAGCAGCGCCCAACTTACCTCAGATTCTACAATACTTAACTGAGATGCTTCACAAGGGCCTTTCTTTTTCCTCCATCAAAATTCACTCCTCAGCCATTTCAGCTCATTATAACACAGAACCTCCCCTCTTCACTCATCCACTGCTCAAACAGTTCCTCAGAGGGGCCAAAAATTTAAGACAACCCAGGAGAGCCCCAACTCCTGCCGGGGACCTTAACTTTGTATTGGAGAAACTCACTCTTCCTCGTTTCGAGCCAGCTGCAAGTGCAGATTTCAGATTCCTTTCTTGTAAAACAGCCTTCCTTTTAGCAATCACTTCAACAAGAAGGGTATCTGAATTACAGGCCCTTATGGCAGTGGAGCCTTTCATCATCTTTCATGTGGACAGGGTGTCCCTCAGAACCAAACCCTCCTTCATGCCCAAGGTGGTATCCAGTGTGGCTCTTAATCAGGCCATTCATTTGCCAACCTTCTTTTCTAATCCACAGAACAAGGGGGAACAGATACTGCACTCCTTAGATGTGCACAGACAACTTAGATTTTACTTGGACAAGACTAAACCTCAAAGGAAATCTGAACAACTGCTGGTGGCATTTTCTGCAGGGGCATGGGGGAAGGCTATTTCAAAGCAAACCATTTCCAAATGGATAGGCCATTACTGCTATAAGCACCATGGAAAACCTATCCCACAAGGGGATCAGACCCCATTCAACCAAGGTTGCATCTACCTCTGCAGCCTTTCTCAGAAGTGTCCCTACCTGGGACATCCTAGAAGCTGCTACCTGGAGTTCTGTACATACTTTCGCCAAGCATTACCATTTGCCAATTTTCTCTAAATCTAGAGCTGGCTTTGGCACTGCAGTCTTGCAGGGCCTTATAGCTGGCCCTAATGCTATCTAAATTCCTCCTCCCATCCTTAGCTTTGGGAATCTACCCAATTGTAATGACTGCAGCAGTGAAACACAAAGAACATAGTACAGTTGTGTACACTTACCATAAATGTAGATGTTCGAATGTATTCATTGTTGCAGGTCCTGGTTACCCTCCCTCCAGCCCCCTGGCTTTTTTTGACTATACCTCTACTCTCCTTTACTATGCTTAAAAGCTTTTTGGTGTATCTGCTTTTTTATTGGAGGTATATCTCCATGACAATACCCAGATTTGCTCTGAGCTACTGCACAATGGTACCTCCTATGCAGAGCCAACATATATTGCTATATACTGGCCGACAAATTCGGTGCCAACTTTACCCTCCCCCCCCCCAAAGGACCAATCACAATACAAGTAGATTGCCAGGCACCCAGTATTACTGCTGCACAAGTTAAAACACCACTGTCCAAGGCCAAGAATGCAGCTTCTGTGGGACCTGACAATATCTCCAGGTGCGTTCTACATGAACTGCAGAGTGAACTGGCACCTCACCTGTGTGCCCTGTTCAGTCGCAGCCTCACCTCAGGCTTTGTCCATAACGAATGGCGCACTGCTACAGTCATCCCTCTCCACAACTACAGACCCTGGGAACTATTGCTCCATTAGCCTGATGAGTCTGATATGCAAAGCTATGGAATGCATCATCATGGACCTAATAAACAAGGATATAGGGAATCTCCAAACTCTGGGTCCCACACAGTTTGGTTTTGTGAAGGGTAGATCATGCCTGATCAACTTAGTCGACTTCTTTGAGTCAATCACCAGAGCTGTGGATGGAAGGCAAGGTGGATGTTCATCGTGCATACAGCTGCAGTCATAACAGATGGGTTCTTCTGCCGTCAGGTGGGTCCTCGGTTGGCCGAATTCCAAAGTCTAGGTCCGGCGTCGGTTGTCGTCGCTTCTTCCCTGACGTCAGTGCGACAGGGTATAAAGGAACCAGCCGACGCCATTTTCTTCAGTCTTTCTTGCCGCGCGGTGCCTGAAGCAGAAGCAGTTCGCAAGTGCCGGTCGGCCAGCTCCTGAGATTACGAAAATTTGGAAACCGAAGTCTTCTTAAAAGCTAAGTACCCGTTGAAACTTTTCTTGCCTCAGACCGATGTCAGACAAAGTTAATAATTGTATTTCTTGTGGGAAGCAAATACCGCATAAGGATTTCCATTCCCTCTGTATACCTTGTTTAGGCCCAGACCACGACGTCTCGGTCTGTTGCTTTTGTGCTACATTCAACAAAGCACTATTAAGCGTCGGTGAGTTAAGCCCAGCATTATTTTGGGAAAGCATTTAACTATACTATGTCGTCGGATACTCCGACTCCGGTTTTGTCTAAAAAACACAAAGACAAGGACCGACACACGAGGTCCATGGCCTCTACCGACACCACACCAAAGCCGACTACACGTGGTCCGGTTCTCAGCGAGGCGCCTACGCAGCCCCTGACTACCGACGACACTTCTTTGACAGTGTCTCCTGTGCCCGAGGTCGCAGGCTCCTCGGCCCACACCCCGACTACAGATACCGAAGCCACTCTTGGAGTTGAAACTCAGAATGTGGACAGGTCCACCTCCACTCAGGGTGTCTTCAGACCTTCCTCTTCTTTCTCCATCAAGGCTTTCACAAAGTCTAAAACTACCATGCACTCTGAGACCAGCTACACAGGGCCCATCTTCAGGCCCCATGCCTAAGAAACAGATGCTTAAAATGGCTGAGGGTTTAATTACTCTTATCAAGAGGTTCTCACCTCCCACCGGACAAAAGGCCCAGAGTGGAGGAAGATTCCCCCTCCTCTGATCAGGGCTCCATTATTTCAGAGCACTCTGATGATCAGGAACATTCTTACTCCCCTTTTGAAGACACTGATGCGGAGGAGTCCATCCCTTCTGTATCCCCCCCTGAGGATTACTCATTTGGGGAAACTTTGCATACCTTAAGGGAACACTTCCACTGGGAAGGCCAGGATTATTCAGATTCCAAGAAAAGGCTCAGGGAATTTCTCTTGCTACCTCAGCACAGGCCTCTGGCTATACCTCCTGTCTTGGACATCCTAGATGATGTTTACTCGGAGGCCTGCCTTAACCCGGACTCTCTACCTCCAGCTCCATTTAAGCCTGACAGGTACTACAGGGTTCCTGACTCACACCAATTTCTATACAAAAGCCATGCTGCTGACCCAGAAACCATCTCACAGGGCCCCAATGGAGTTAAAGCCTCCATTGCTAAAAATCCATTGCCTTCCGAGAGAGATTCCAGATCCTTAGAAATGTGGGGAAAAAAGGTATATACCTCGGCTACCTTATCCATGAGGGCCTTAAACTGTCAGTTTCATATGCTAAAATACCAACAGTTTTTGTTATCACAATTGAAAAGTAAAATGTCACAACCTGAACAACCAGACTTGAAGGAGTTGCAGGATTTGATGCATAGTGCAGAACAAGTGGGTAAGCATACCTTGCAATGTGGTTTTGATGCTCTAGAGGCCTCATGTAGAGCTGCTGTTACAGGATCAGTCATACGTAGGCATGCCTGGCTCAAGGAACAAGCCTTACCTGATCATGTCAAAGCTAAATTACTAGACGCCCCTCTTCAAAAGGATGTACTATTTGGTGCTAATGCTGAGGAGGTATTAAGGAAAATGGAGGAAAAGGCTAAATCAATGCAAACTGTGAAAGAATTTCTACAGGTTCAACCCCCACATTTTAGTAGAAATTGGCCTTCCAAAAACTGGTCCTTTCCTGCCACAGACAGATCCCAAAGAGGCAGATACAGGCGCCCGAGGGGCAGAGGACAATCCCAAGGATCGTTTAGAGGCAGACAATGGCAAGCTCCTACACAAAGAGGTGGTGAGGACAACTCGCAATCTTTCAGAAAGCAAACCCAATGACTTTCCCCTTTGCATGCCAACCAGGTCTCAAATGGCAGCTCCTTTAGGAGGAAAGCTGGCATTATTTTCAAAAAATTGGCATATTGTCACAAAGGACAAATGGATCCTGGACATTATAAAGAGAGGCTACAAATTCCATTTTCACACCCTTCCAAAAATGAGAGGCATGCCAAACCTGCCACACAATCAAAGGGCAGAGGCACAAAGGCAAATTACAGATCTCATAAACATGAAAGCTATTCAAGAGGTACCTACGCACGAACAAGTTCAAGGTTTTTATTCCAGGCTATTTCTGGTGCTAAGGAAGGGAAAAGATTGGAGACCTATTTTGGATCTTTCCATCCTAAACACATTTCTACTCGTACCAAAATTCAAGATGCTCACTCTACAGCAACTTCTTCCCATGCTGGGCAAGGAGTCTTGGCTGGTAACATTGGACCTCAAGGAGGCATACCTGCATGCCCCAATCAGACAAAATTGCAGAAGGTACCTCAGATTTCTTGCAGGTTCAACCCATTATCAATTCTCTGCATTGCCCTTTGGCTTATCTACTGCGCCCAGAGTATTCACAAAATGCCTGGCATCAGTAATTGCCTACTGCAGACTTCAAGGGATACAAATATACCCCTATTTGGATGACTGCCTGATCCAAGCGGACAGCAAGCACATTCTTCTGAAACATCTGGCTTATGTAATAATGTTATTGAACTCTCTGGGATATACAGTCAACAAAAAGAAATCAAGACTAATACCTTCTCGGAAGATAATTTTCCTGGGTGCCAATTTGGACACAAACACCCAGATGGCCTACCTCACACCAGAGAAGCAGTGGCAACTAATTCAATACTTCAGAACGCTAGCAAATTGCACCAGGCTGACTGCAAGGAAAATCCTGCAGGCTGTGGGATTCATGGCATCTTGCATCTTACTTAATCCCATGTGCAAAGCTGCATATGAGGAAACTACAATGGTACCTGAAAAACATATGGTCTCAACACAGCCACAGTTTGGAAACAATAATACCACTAATTCCATGTCTGCAAAAGGAATTTCTGTGGTGGGCTCAGGCATGTCAAACGAACACAGGTCTTCCATTCAGCAAGCCTCAAGCAAATCAAGTCATCACAACAGACGCCTCGGACTACGCCTGGGGGGCGCACATGACAGATCGGTGCATTAAGGGCAAATGGTCCCAAAAAGAAAAGCACCTTCACATCAATCAAAAAGAAATGCTAGCAGTAATAAATGCTATTATAGCCTTCAAGGACCTTCTACAACTAAGTCAACTATTGATAAGAACGGACAACACCACAGTTATGTGGTACATAAACAAACAGGGAGGAACACATTCTTACCCCCTATGCAGACTGGCCATGTCACTTTGGAACATGGCCATGGACTTACAAATGGAACTACAAGCACAGTACTTGCCAGGCAAGGAAAACACGCTGGCAGACAACCTAAGCAGGAATATGACAGATCCACACGAATGGAAATTGCATCCAAACGTTTTTACAGAAATAATCCAAGAATGGGGAAGGCCAGACATAGATCTCTTTGCCTCCCAGAAGAATCATCAATTGACAAAATTCTGCTCAAGGATCTTCCATCCAAAGGCCTGGAGAGTGGACGCTCTCTCTCTCTTTCAGTTGGACATCAATGACAGTTTATGCCTTCCCACCTCTTCCTCTGCTGCCCAAAGTTCTATTAAAGACCAGAGCAGACAGAACAAAGATGATTCTCATTGCTCTGGACTGGCCAAGGCAACACTGGTACCCACTCCTGAGGAGCCTGACGCATTCCCCACCATGGACCTTGCCTCTAATGCCTCTTCTGACTCAGCACAGTTTCAATACTCTTCACAGCCAGCTAAAAACACTCAATATAGCCGCATGGAAGATTCCTTAGCATCACAACAGGCCCTACTCTCCAAGGGGGTGCAGGATGTCATTTTGGAGGCCAGAAGGCCATCAACTAGAAAAGCTTACTCCGCAAAATGGAAATGTTTTTGTGTCTGGAATGAGAAAAAGGGCCAGGATCCTGGAAAACTGAATTTACCTCAAATACTACAATATTTGGCTGAACTGCTAAGCAGTGGACTTTCTTTCTCCTCCATCAAAATCCATGCCTCAGCCATTTCTGCAGAATACAACACTGAGCCACCTTTATTCTCTCACCTTCTCTTAAGACTGTTCCTCAGAGGGGCTAAGAATTTAAGGCCTCCAAGGAAACAACCAATACCTGCTTGGGATCTTAATTTCATTCTGGAAAAACTGACCTTGCTTCCCTTTGAGCCAGCTGCCTCATCAGATTTGCAGTATTTGTCCTGAAAAACAGCTTTCCTTCTAGCTATCACCTCAGCTCATAGAGTTTCAGAACTACAGGCTCTCATGGCTGTCTAGCCTTTTATCATCTTCCATCAGGACAGAGTTTCATTACGAACCAACCCATCATTTATGCCTAAAGTGGTATCCAGGGCAGCTTTAAATCAGGCCATACATTTACCTACTTTTTATCCTAATCCTCAAAACAAAGGGGAGAGATTACTATATTCCTTGGACATCCACAGACAACTGCGTTATTATTTGGACAGAACAAAGCCTTTCAGAAAATCCGAACAGCTCTTTGTGGCCTATGCGGTAGGAGCTCAAGGGAAGCCAATTTTCAAACAGACAATCTCAAAATGGATAGCCCACTGCATACGCTTTTGCTATTCCTTTCATGGCAAAACAGGCATTAGAACTCATTCCACCAGGACCACAGCCACCTCTGCAGCCTTCCTCAGAGGAGTTCCTACCAAGGATATTTTGGAAGCAGCCACTTGGAGTTCTGTGCATACCTTCTCCAAGCACTACAACCTACCATTATACTCTAAATCTAGAGCAGGCTTTGCCACTGCAGTCTTGCAGGGCATTTTGGCTCCTCCTAGTTCCACCTAGTGCCTACCACCCCTTTCTTAGCTTTGGGATTCTACCCATCTGTGAGGACTGCAGCTGTATGCACGATGAACATAGTACAATTTTGTACCTACCATAAATGTAGATGTTCAAGTGCTAATACAGCTGCAGTCCAGGTTTCCCTCCCTCCTTCCCCTCTTGAGACAGGCCTATAGGCTAACACATCCTCATACAACCTGATTTGGGTATTCATTTATGATGTATTTGCTTGCAACTACTGTATTTTGATTATATTGCACTGCATTCACACAAATTTATGTATTGCCTTTCATGTCCTTCAAGGATGCATCTGCAGTCATAACATATGGGTTGTCCTGCCTCAGGCAGCCCTTCGGTCGGACGGATTCCAAAGTCTGGGTCTGGCCTCGGCTGATGTCGCACTTTCCCCGACGTCAGAGCGTCTGGGGTATAAAAGCATCTGCCAACGCCATTTTCCTCAGTCTTTCTTGCCGCGCGGTGCCCGAAGCAGAAGCTGTTCGCAAGTGCCGGTCGGTCAGATCCAGTGAATTCAGCTACCGAAGACTTCGAAAAAGCTAAGTACCCCGTTGGGGACTCTTTCTCGCCTCAGCCGATGTCAGACAAAGTAAATAATTGTTTAACTTGTGGGAAACAAATACCTCATAAGGATTTCCATTCCTACTGCCTTCCTTGCTTAGGCCCAGACCACGACGTATCGGCCTGTTCTGCCTGTGCTTCCTTCAACCGACGAACTCTTAGACGTCGGTCGGAGTTTGCAGAGGAATTTTTTGGGGCTAATTTTGCATATAAAATGCCGTCGGAGACTCCGACTTCGCATTTAGTGAAAAAACGGAAGGACAAGGACCGACGCTCACGGCCAGCAGTTTTGGCTGAAACCACGGTAAAGCCTACCACGAGTGTCTCGGTTTCGGCCGAAACTGAGTCCTCGGAGTTTCCTTCTACCGAAACCATTCAACCGACCACCGTGGCCCGGGAGGCCCCTGCTGAGTCGGCTACCGAGCTTCCTACCGAAACCAGTGTCCAGGAAATGTCCGACACCATACCTTTGGACATTTCTACTCCTGCACGTGGGGCAACTAGGTCCCCTGCTTTCATGTCCATTAAGGCTTTTTCTAGGGCTAAAGCTGCTAAGCTATCTAAAGCTTTACCTCCCAAGACTACCTCCCACAGGCCTTCCTCTAGTTCTCAGATCCTCAGCCTTGCAGAGGACCTTATTTCTTTAATTAGGGGTTCACAACCTCACCCAGACAGGGCCTCTCAACCTCCACCAGACAAAAGGCCCAGGGCTGACCCCTCTGAACCACATTCTTCAGATGATTCCACGGATGGCTCTGAGTTGTCAGACCACCAGGAGGAGGCTTATTCGCCCTATGAGGATTCTGATGCTGAAGAATCTATCCCTTCGGCCTCCCCTCCTGAAGAGTTTTCCTTTGGTGAGACTCTACACTCCATGAGAGAGCATTTTCAATGGCAAGGTCAGGAATTCTCTGATTCTAGAAAAAGATTAAGGACCTTTTTGCATCTGCCTCAACATAGGCCCTTAGCTATACCTCCTGTATTGAATGTAATTGATGATGTGTATAATGATGTCAGTACAGCCCCTGATACTCTCCCTCCGGCCCCTGCCAAGCCTGATAGATACTACAGGGTCCCGGATTCTCATTTCCATCTGTATAAAGCACATTCTGCAGACCCAGAAACTATTTCTCAGGGCCCTAAAGGGGTTGCAGCCACCACAGCCAAAAATCCTCTACCCTCTGAAAGAGAGTCTAGAGCTTTAGAGAGATGGGGAAAGAAGGTATATACTTCTGCAACTCTTTCTGTCAGGGCATTAAATTGTCAATTTCATATGATACAGTACCAAGAGTATTTGTTAGATGAACTGAATAAGAAACGTTCTTCTCCTGAACCCCTTGACCGTAAATCCCTGCAGGATTTGGTACACAACTCACAGCAGGTTAGTAATCATTTCTTAAAATGTGGCTATGATGCATTGGAGGCTTCATTTAGGTCAGCTATGACTGGGGCAGTCATTCGTAGGCATGCCTGGGGCTGAAGGAACAATCTCTGCCAGACCATGTTAAAGCTAAACTCCTGGATGCTCCAATGGAGAAACAAAATGTATTTGGCTCCTCTGCTCAGGAGGTCTTAAAAAGGTTTGAAGAAAAGGCAAAATCTGTGCAAACAGTTAAGGATTTCCTGCAAGTACAACCACCTAGATTCAGCAGAAACTGGCCTACTAAGAATTGGTCCTTTCAAGACTCGGACAGAGCCCAGAGAGGAAGGAACAGACGCCCTAGAGGCAGAGGCCAATCGAAGGGCTCCTACAGAGGCCGTCAGTGGCAGCCTGCCAACCAGAGAAGTAGTGCAACAGCAGCAACAACAACTACCACTCCAGGACAGGCTCAATGATTTTACTCTGATTCCGCCTACCAGGGATCAACTGGAAGCACCCTTGGGCGGAAAGCTGGCTTTATTCTCAAAAAACTGGCATTATATTACAAGGGACACATGGACACTGCAAATAATAGACCAAGGATACAGGTTCCACTTCCACACTTTGCCAAAAAGACACGGAATGCCAAACCTACCACCAAATCAGAGGCCAGAGGCTCTAAGGCAGATCAACAACTTGCTTCAAATGAAAGCTATAGAAAAAGTACCACTTTCAGAACAAGGCCAAGGATTTTACTCAAGACTATTTCTTGTACCAAGAAAAGAAAACCAATGGAGGCCTATTCTCGACCTGTCCGCACTGAATACTTAACTCATTGTCCCAAAATTCAAGATGCTGACCCTACAGCAACTTCTTCCCATGTTGGGCAAGGAGTCTTGGCTGGTAACTCTAGATCTCAAGGAGGCATACCTGCACGTCCCTATTCGACCAAGTTGCAGAAGACACCTCAGATTTCTTGCAGGATCAGAGCATTGTCAATTCTCAGCATTGCCCTTTGGCTTATCTACTGCGCCCAGAGTATTCACGAAATGCCTGGCATCAGTAATTGCACACTGCAGACTTCAGGGGATTCAGATCTACCCATATCTGGACGACTGCCTTATACAAGCGGACAACAAGAAAAATTTGATAAAGGAATTGGCTTATGCCATCCACCTGTTACAGGCCTTGGGATACACAGTCAACATCCAAAAGTCAAGACTTGTGCCATCCCAAAGAATAACCGTTTTGGGTGCAGATCTGGACACAACCACCCAAATGGCCTATCTCACAGAAGAAAAACAACTTCCAGACTACTTCATGATTCTGACAAGACAAACCCAGCTTACTGCAAGGAAAATCCTGCAGGCCCTGGGTTACATGGCATCCTGCATAATTCTGATACCACAGGCCAGGCTGCATATGAGAAAATTACAATGGTACCTAAGGAGTGTATGGTCTCAACACAGTCACAGTCTAGAAGCTTTGATACCAATCATTCCTTGCCTTCAAAAGGAGTTTCTGTGGTGGGCTCAGGCCTGCCAGTCCAACAGAGGGTGGCCTTTCAACAAACCAAAAACAAAACAAACCATCACCACGGACGCTTCAGACCGAGGATGGGGAGCACACATGGAGGGAAAATGTATCCAAGGCCTGTGGTCTCAAGGCCAGCTACACTTGCACATAAACCAAAAGGAAATGCTGGCAGTGATGCATGCAATTGAGGCTTTCAAACCCTTCCTCCATCAAGGCCACCTACTAATAAGGACAGACAACACCACGGTCATGTGGTAAACAAGCAAGGAGGAACACACTCCTACCCTCTCTGCCGGCTGGCTATGAATCTATGGGAACTATGCCTGAACCTCAATATTCAACTACAGTCCCAGTTCGTGACAGGAAAAGAGAATACACTGGCAGACAGCTTAAGCAGAACTACCATGGATGCACACGAATGGATGCTGCACCCAGACATCTTCCAACTCATAGCAAAGGAATGGGGAATGCCAGAGATAGATCTGTTCGCCTCTCCTCTCAACCATCAACTGAAGACATTCTCTTCAAGGACATACCACCCACAAGCTTGGAGGGTGGACTCTCTCTTTCAGCTGGAAAGCTCTAAAAGTATATGCCTTTCCACCTCTCCCATTAATGTACAAGGTTCTACTGAAGATCAGGGAGGAGCAGCCAAGAGTGATTCTGATAGCTCCAGACTGGCCAAGGCAGCACTGGTATCCATTATTGAGAAGCCTGTCTCAGGAAAAACCATGGCCTCTTCCCCTAGGGCCTCTCCTTCTGACGCAGAACAATTTCAAGATCATGCATCCCAACTTGAAAACATTGCAGCTAACTGCCTGGAAAATTCCTTAAATCCCAAACAAGATACCTTATCACAGAGAGTGAAGGACATCATCTTGGAAGCTCGCCGGCCTTCCACAAGGAAGACATACTCAGCTAAATGGAAAAGATTCCTCATTTGGAACACAGCAAAAGGCACAGATGTGACAGTGGCAAACATGACACATATTCTGGAATACTTAGCAGAATTGTTTCACAATGGCCTGTCCTATTCTTCCAGTAAGATTCATGCCTCAGCAATTTCAGCAGAATGCAATGTGGATCCACCTATCTTTTCACACCCACTCCTCAGGCAATTTCTGAGAGGAATCAAAAATATTAAACCTCCAAGAAAACCACCTCTACCCGCTTGGGATCTCAACTTTGTGTTGGAGAAACTAACACTTCACCCATTTGGACCAGCAGCATCAGCGGATCTACAGTTTCTGTCTTGGAAAACTGCATTCCTTCTGGCAATAACTTCAGCAAGAAGAGTATCTGAGTTACAAGCATTAATGGCAGTACAGCCATTTCTGATCTTCCATCAGGACAGAGTTTCACTAAGAACCAATCCTACTTTTATGCCAAAGGTGGTATCTAGGGTATCTTTGAACCAAGCTATTCACTTGCCTACGTTCTTCCCAAATCCACAGAATAGGGGGGGAAAACTTCTGCACACCCTGGATATACACAGACAACTACGCAACTACTTGGACAGAACTAAAACTAGCAGAAAGACTGACCAACTATTTGTAGCATATGCTACTGGGGTGCAAGGAAAAGCAATTTCCAAACAGACAATTTCAAAATGGATAGGAAATTGCATTCGATTTTGTTACTCTTTTCATGGAAAGACAGTTCCTGAAAACATCAGGCCTCATTCCACAAGGGCCACGGCCACCACTACAGCCTTCCTACGAGGGGTGGCTACCAAGGACATTTTAGAAGCTGCTACTTGGAGCTCCGTGCATACATTTGCCAAACATTACAATCTACCTTTATACTCCAGATCCAGAGCAGGTTTTGCTACTGCAGTCCTGCAGGGGATATTAACTACACCATCCTTTTCTTAGTACCCCCTCCCCCAGATTGGCTATGGTATTCTACCCATATGTTATGACTACAGATGCATCCTTGAAGGACATAGTACCGTTTTGTACCTACCATAAATGTAGATGTCCGATAGGTATGCATCTGCAGTCAGGTTTACCCTCCCTCCTACCCCTCAGTGGTATTCCTAGGGTACTTACCCCTCTTTTAGCTAGCTGGGGGAATCTATTATGGTGTATTTGTTTGTATATACATGTATATAATTTTATAAGTTTGCAAATGTTTGGATCCTTTTTGCATTTATCCAAATTTAGCCTTCCTAGAGGGCACCTGGCATCTGGGGCAAGAAAAACTGAGGAAAATGGCGTCGGCTGATGCTTTTATACCCCAGGCGCTCTGGCGTCGGGGAAAGTGCGACATCAGCCGAGGCCAGACCCAGACTTTGGAATCCGGCCGACCGAAGGGCTGCCTGAGGCAGGACAACCCATATGTTATGACTGCAGATGCATACCTATCGGACATCTACATTTATGGTAGGTACAAAACTGTACTTTCTGTGGGCACCTGACATCTGGGGCAAGAAAAACTGAAGAAAATGGCGTTGGCTGGTTCCTCTATACCCCTGTCGCACTGATGTCAGGGAAGAAGCAATGACAACCGACGCCGAACCTAGACTTTGGAATTCGGCCGAACGAGGACCCGCCTGACGGCAGGAGAACCCGTCTGTTATGACTGCAGCTGTATTAGCACTCGAACATCTACATTTATGGTAGGTACAAAACTGTACTTTCATACAGCCTACCTTAATCTGGCCAAGGCCTGTGATACCATTCCCCACTCAGAAATCATAGAAAAACTCACTGAGCTAGGCATCAACCCCTATATCATTAGGTGGGTTGCAAACTAGCTCACAGTTAGAGCCCACAGTGTGAAAGCTGACTCCAAGTCAGACTGCCGACTTGTCACGAGTGGAGTCCCAAAGTGTTCGGTCCTGGGTCCTCTCCTGCCTGGTATCTACTTCTTCGAAGTCCAGGTCAACACGAAGAGACTCTGGCTGACAAAGTTCACAGATGATTGCAAGTTGGGAGCTATTAACTTCCCAAGTGATGTTGACATCCTACAGAATGCCCTTAGTTAGACCAGCAACTGGTGTCAGAAGCATGGCCTTGTCATCTCCTTTGGGAAAAACCCGGTTCTCATGAATTAACACATCAATGGTAGTCATTATAAGAGATTTGGGAACACAGGTTGACAGCAACCTCTCTTTTAATCACAACATTGCCACTATGATCAGAAAGTCCTTTTATGTGGCACATCTCATTACTAAGGGTTTTGCATCCAGGAAGAGAGAAGTCATTGTCTCCCTCTACTCTTCCCTCATTAGGCCAGTCGTCAAGTACAGTGCCCCATTTGGCATGTACTTCACTAGACACCTGCAACAACTGGAGAGGCCACAGAAGTACCTTACAAAGAGGATCCTAGGCCTTAAACATTTGTCCTATATGGACAGACTCAAAAGAACTTAAAACTATTCTGTGTCTCATATCGCCTACTTAGAGGCGATCTCTGCTTGACTTGTCTGATCCAGCTCTGTTAGAAATGCTACAGCTAAAGAAATCCCAATTCCTCCGCTCCACATGCTTGAGACCTCAACCACATTACCACAATCAACAGAATATACTGGAGGGACAGGTTCATAACCCAGAGACTGCCCATGCTGTGGAATAGACTTCCCATACATGTCAAGCAGAGCACCTTGCTGACCCTCCAAGAGAAATCTTGATGAGTGGATGGGAAATAGAAAATTCACCCCGGGGAAGATTCCAGTGGCTCTAGTTGACAGAGGCACTGGGAACTAAGGTTGGGTGGCATGATGCCAGGGTAATCCTACGGCTAGGCTTGTAAAGGCCCCAGGGCCATTAGCCCAGTACACACCTATATACATATGACAAATTATTGTCTTTTTCATGGCAGTGATCCTAACTTCCTGAGCATTCTGTAGAAAGTTTCCAGTCATCACTTCAGTGAGTCCAGCATTGCAGACAGTAGCCATGTCAACAGTCACTGTCCCAACCCTGGTACTAGAAATGAAAGAGGCCAGACCCACTCCTACCTATATTTGTAGCAGCATTCCCACCTAACAGTGCCACAACCACAGGTTGGTATATCTACAACCAGAAAAGGTTTGTGTGTTACAAGACCAACCAACTCAATAGCTGAGGATGATGAGCCGTCTAGGTCAAGAAAGAAATCTTTCAAAGGAACGTGTAATGATTTATGCAGAAACTCGGTCTCCACCAGATGACCCCATATGTGGAATGCTTCAAGTGATGCAGCAGATGGGTATGAGCAACAGGCTCCATCTCCTTATCTCATTGTTCTTTTTGAAGGTATTTTTTTGTTGTTTCCCCTCAGGAGTGAATTATTTAGGCGCAGACGCTGTACACAGGTCAGTAAGAAACTGATGCATCCTGCACATTCTTCTTGTGTGGAGAACTTAGATCAGCCACCCCAGAATTTTCTGTTTTCTAAACCCTCTTCCCCTTCTTAAATACACAAAATAGATCTGCCCAATACCAGTGATTACAAGGGAATACAAAAGACACATTACATTACTGAAATGCTGCAGTAGAGTTTGACTCATCTTTATGGAGTTGTCGTAGAGTACATGTATCCTACTACACCAGCCGTAGCTTTTCTAGCCATCTTCTTAGGAATACAACAGGTTCCATTTTCTAATAAGAGTAAGAAGTCAAATTTGAAAATGCATGGCAGCAACAGTGTGGTATATCACTATGCCACAGAGTAAAGTGGTTCATCCTCCAGACATGTTGTCATGGTTGACTGATGAGTTCAGGAAACAGCTGCTTTCCTCTTATATTAACTATGAGGTCACTGTACTGCATATCCCATATGTTGTATAACTTGGGTTCATAGGTTGGATACTAGGTAAGCAGTCACTGACCATTAAGAGAATCTCCATAGAAACCCCTTGAATTAATGTGCACTTAAGTAGTGTTACTACCTTTATAAAAAAGACCTAGAGCAGTGTGATAACAGTGGCTGTTCTCCAAACATTTTGAGATTAAAAAATTAAGGAAACACTCAGTCAAGGTGTACTTGGCCCTATTAAGTAGACAGCCTTGTAACTTGTCAGAACCCATAAAAGTAGTGTTTTTTTTTTTTTTATTTTCAATTGGGCTAATAGACCTTTGTGGTAATTTTAGTAGGGGTATTGGAGGACGGGGGGGGGGGGGTAATTGAGTTGAGTGGGCATGCTAAAGTTGTAACAATGTTTATTTGCAAGGTTGTTACTTCCCTAGAATCCAGATGAGTAAGTTATTGTAGACTAGTGCAGAACCTAGGTTGGGTGTTTTAGCTTCCTGACATAGCTGAGGAAGGATTTATAGTTATCGTTGATGGAAGTAGCTACCCTAATTTCATACTCCACTTTATATCATCATGTGGTATGCTTAAGATTTTACTAACCTGTTTCAGTGCTTTTTTGAGGAGGGAAGGTGGAAATTTATTGCATGAATTGATTTTCTTCTTATTATTAATTTATTGGTAATGCATATTCTGCCTTAAGAGGTTGCTCTTAAATTTCTCACTGAATTTGGAACAAATATGGATGGAATTGCCAATTCATCTGTTGAGGTGCAAGTAGAAATTAAAGATGTAGATGAGGGGTTTTAATATGTGAAGGGTTATTATAAAATTTAAGTTAATTTGTGAGTTCCAGCAGGTTTGCTGTTGAGAAATATCTAACCACATTGGTATTTGCACTGTGGGTTCAGTTGGTTTTTAAAGATAACAGATTTGTGTACAGATTTGTGTTCACTGTAATACCAACATAGAAAATGTGATGATGATTGTCTGTCTTGTTTGACTGTTGCCACATTTGTAAAACTATACATAAACTCTGTGCATTCTGAAGTTTGTTTCATGTGGCAGGAAAATGTGATCTGATATTGTTAATCCTCATTCATTCCTTACGTGTGGGTATCTGTTCTGACCTCGGATCCGAGCCCAGCCATCTTCCAAGCTCGCATCAGCTACAAACTTTCGAGCTAAAACACTTACCCAGAATTCCCCTCTCCCAGTTACCTCAGATTTCATTTGCTGCATCGCCATTCGGTCGTGTCAAGCTACTTCTCTTGAGCTAAGTATAATATTTTTCTTCATACTAAATTCTAAAACAGCCTTTTCTCACTGAAAAGTTATTAGATAGT
The DNA here is from genome assembly GCF_019279795.1 of Protopterus annectens. Lineage (NCBI taxonomy): Eukaryota > Metazoa > Chordata > Ceratodontiformes > Protopteridae > Protopterus > Protopterus annectens. The sequence goes on from NC_056727.1 coordinate 599,372,547, forward strand.
TTTCTCTTACCTTATTGCATTTAGCGACTATCCTTTCTTGAATCTTTTCAATTCCTTTCCTCCTCTTTACCGTGAGGTAATTTCTTTTTTTACCATCGTTGGTAAACCCCCTTTCCTTCTTACCTTCGGGTAATTCTTGTACCATTGCTGGTATTTTTTCTGGGTTTCCTTCTTTCTTTCTAACATGGCAGATAAAAAAGGTAGTCCAGGATTTAAAAGATGTTTAGATTGTGGCCATAAATTACCTACTTCAGATGCACATTCCCTGTGTGTCTGTTGCTTGGGTGTGCCTCATTTAACAGTTGACCCGCCCTGCAGGATTTGTAAGAATTTCTCTAACAAGACGTTGATTGAGAGAAAAAAATAAATTAATATTGAAGGGGCTACTACTACTTCTTTCGGCTGTTCCTGTTAGGGGTTGCCACAGCAGATCAGCTGTTTCCATTTCTTCCTGTCCTCTGCATCTTGCTCTGTCACACCAACCACCTGCATGTCATCTCTCACCACATCCATAAACCGTATCTTAGGCCTCCCTCTTTTCCTGTTACCTGGCCGCTTCATCCTTAAAATCTTTTTCCCCAATATACTCTGCATCCCTCCTCAGCACATGTCCAAACCAACGTAATCTTGCCTCTCTGGCTTTGTCTCCAAGCCATCCAGCCTGGGCTGACCCTCTAATATACTTATTCCTAATCCTGTCCATCCTCATCACACCCAGTGCAAATCTTAACATCTTCAACTATGCCACGTCAGGCTCTGACTCCTGCCTTTTTATCAATGCCACTGCCTCCAACCCATATAGCATAGCTGGTCTCACTACCCTCTTGTAGACTTTCCCTTTCACTCTTACTGGTACTCGTCTGTCACAAATAACTCCTGACACTCTTCTCCACCCACTCCATCCTGCCTGTACTCTCTTCTTCACCTCTCTTCCACACTCACCATTACACTGAACTGTTGACCCCAAGTACTTAAACTCATCCACCTCTACTCCCTGCATTCTCACCATTCCTCTATCCTCCCTCTCATTCACACACATATATTCTGTGTTAGTCCTGCTGACCTTCATTCTTCTTCTCTCTAGAGCATATCTCCACCTTTCCAGGGTCTCCTCCACCTGTTCCCTACGCTCACTACAGATCACAATGTCATCTGCAAACATCATAGTCCACGGGGACTCCTGTCTGATCTCATCTGTCAACCTGTCCATCACCACTGCAAATACGAAAGGGCTCAGAGCTGATCCTTGATGTAATCCCACCTCCACCTTAAACGCATCCGTCACTCCCACAGCAGACCTCACCGCTGTCACACTACCCTTGTACATATCCTGTACCACTCTTAAATACTTCTCTGACACTCCCGACTTCCTCATACAATACCTCAACTCTCTAGGCACCCTGTCATATGCTTTCTCTAAATCCACAAAGACACAATGCAACTCCTCCTGACCTTCTCCGTACTTCTCCATCAACACTCTCAGAGCAAACATTGCATCTGTAGTGCTCTTTTCTGGCATGAAACCATACTGCTGATCACTAATCATCACCTCCCTTCTTAACCTAGCTTCCACTACTCTTTCCCATAACTTCATGCTGTGACTGATCAGTTTAATCCCTCTGTAGTTACTACAGCTCTGCACATCACCCTTATTCTTAAATTCTTATTGAAGGGGCTACTTAAATCTCTTTTTTCAGAGGCTATTTCTGGGTTGGAGGCTTTGAACCCTCCAAGATCCCATAAGAAAAAGATTGATGAACATATAAAGGCCAAGTCTCTTTCTTCGTCCCCTGCTGGGGATTCCCAGGAACCGAGACCCAAGAAAGCTAAGCTTTCCAGTTCAGATATGACTTCTTCGGCTCCAGCGCTTTTGGTACCCAGACCTTCGGCATCAAGGTAATTGGCGCCATCTGTGACTTTGGCACTGACTAGTGTGCCCTTTACCGTATCGGTACCGAGGGGCTCCTCGGTTCAGACTTCTTTACCAGCACCGTCTGTCCAGTCGATGCAGACTGTTACGACGTTGATGGATGTTTTGACGTCCATTGCCCTTTCGGCTCCGACAACTTACCTGGCACCGATTATCCTCTCAGCACCGACAATTTAGTTATCGGCACCGATTTTTCAGTTCCAGCCTTAGCGCCGACAACCACTTCTGTACCGGCCTTATCCTCGGTGCAGACCATGACTTCGGCACCAATGATTTCCTCGGTGCAGACACCTGTAGTTCTGTGTTTTGCAGCCACATTGTTTTCAGTGCAGACCTCCAAGGTGGGCACCGAGCTTGCTCAGTCTTTGGATAGACCTGACTCCCCCCTCAGCCGTGTCTGTGAAATCCACCAGAAACCTCTCTGAACACAACGTGTTGTGTCTTGTGGATCAAGTGCTTTTGGCCAGAGGTATCCCGCCCCCCCAGGAACTATCCTTCCTTGGGAGGTGATCACCCTTTACCAAAGACCCCTACTTATTCTCCTCCTTCATTGCCTTTGAAGCCCTTTGATATAGCACAGTCTTCCCCCTCTATGGTTCCCTTTATGGACCTCACTAAGGAGCCGCAGTTGCCTTTGTGGCATGAGAGTTCTGCTACGACCCAGGATGTCAGCTGTGGCATACGTAATTTGGTGTTTCTCAGCCATCCAGGGACTCCGAGTCGGCAGGCTGAGCCACTTAGGGGAGGGGTGACCCCTGTCCTGGGCACTCACCCCTCTTCAGGTGGACCAGCCTTCCAGCTAATGGAGAAGGCTCTGGTGTTGGTTGGCGATCCTGTGCTATCACTCTCTCTGCCCACCTCTGGACGGCAATATACACAAGTCGCTCCTGGCGGACACCGGGTGCAAGGGCCTCAGGATATACTCCCACAGGAGACCCCTTTTGCACGGTCTTCCCCAGCTTCTCCCTCTGAAGAAGTTCATCAAAAGAGCTTGTGCAAGAGGAAGCACATGAACTCCGCAGAGGAGTCCCTTACTGAAGACACAGACTTTGATGATGGGGAAGGGTCCCCTCGCTCACCCTCTGAGATATCCTTTGGTGATATTCTTGAAATTCTTAAACAGAGAGGTGACTGGCAGCCCTCGAACCCAGCCTCTGAAGTGTCTGTGATGTCCTTCAAGGATGCATCTGCAGTCCTAACATATGGGTTGTCTTGCCTCAGGCAGCCCTTCGGTCGGCCGGATTCCAAAGTCTGGGTCTGGCCTCGGCTGATGTCGCACTTCACCCGACGTCATAGCTGCTGTGAATTGGGTATAAAGGCATCAGCCGACGCCATTTTCCTCAGTCTTTCTTGCCATGCGGTGCCCGAAGCAGAAGCTGTTCGCAAGTGCCGGTCGGTCAGATCCAGAGATTACTACTACCGAAGACTTCTAAAAAGCTACGTACCCCGTTGGGGACTCTTTCTTGCCTCAGCCGATGTCAGAAAAAGTAAATAACTGTTTAACTTGTGGGAAACAAATACCTCATAAGGATTTCCACTCTTACTGCCTTCCTTGCTTAGGCCCAGACCACGACGTAGCAGCTTGTCTAGCCTGTGCTTCCTTCAACCGACGGACACTTAGATGTCGGTCGGAGTTTGCAGAGGAGTTTTTTGGCCCCGCTTTTGCTTACAAAATGCCATCGGAGACTCCGACTTCACAATTAGCTAAAAAGCGTAAGGAAAAGGGCCGACACTCGCGGTCCACGGTTTCGGCCGAAACCACGGATCTGAAGTAGGCAGACTTCATTTGTCTGCAACCTGTGGGTATCGGATCCGACCTCGGATCCGAGCCGGCATTTCAAAAGCTTTAGGCTCCGAGCTCCTAGCTCCTCCCTCTTACCCATAACCCCTTGCCAAGCCCTGACTGACCTCAGATTTCGTTTGCCGCTTTCAAGTTGCGACGGATTCAAAGCTCCTAGTACAGATAAGCTGTTTTTGACAGAAAAATTTTCTAAAACTTTAACCTTTTTAATTTTATTAGTTAGCAGTGATTGTGTTAGGCTTTCGTCTCTTTAGTTTAAACTTTTCACGGGTTTTGCGTAGTTTGTGTGTGTGTGTTTGTTTGAGGCCTGTTAGGGCTTAAAATGTCTGAAGCCCATAAGGCTGTATTCTCCAAATGTACCGAGTGTGGTCATAAGCTGTCCCCAGCGGATGGCCACACTGCGTCAGTCATCTTGGGGTTGAACACCTGTCATCTGGTTGTACCATTTGTGCAGGGTTCAACCCCGAGCTTTGAGGGAGCGGAGGTCGAAGCTGGTGCTGGCGGGACTTCTCCTCCAGATACCGCTCGCTTCTGCCCTTCTACTCAGCAAGCTGTTGCTGTGGGCTCTCCTCCTCCGGCTGGGACTCAACCTCCCTCTAAAATGCCGGAGGAGAGAGAGTCTTCTAGGGAGAGAGAGAAGGAGAGGCACAGGGAGAGGCACCACAAGCGGTCTGCCGAAACCTCCAGTTCGGCTCCTCCATCTAAGCGGGCCTCCCCTGTGCCTTCTAGCTTTCCTCCTCCTCGGCTCCACTCCCCTCGGTTCTCTCCTGGGCCCGAGGAGGAGGAGGCTAGCCCTTCAGCGAGGTCCCCGAGGCGGCTCTCTAGGTCCACTTCGGTGGCCTCCACCAGATCCACATTCTCCATGAGTGAAGCAGATATGGACCGGATGATGAGGAAATTCATCCAGGCCCAAATGCAAATGGGAGTGCTCCTAGCCCCCCCACATCCGGGAGGGGCTTCGACCCCTTTTTTCGCCCCTTTGGCTCCTTCTCCGACCCATACCATGGGTTCTGAGCTTTCGGCGCCAGGCAGAGTTGGATCCGGGGGTGGGTCGGATCCGATAGGTCGCGGCACTCGGATCCGTCCCATCCGAGTGCTTGGTGCCGGACCCGACCTCTCGGAGCCGAGGACCGAGCCTTGGATCCGAGGGAGCTGGTGTGTCTTCGGCTCCATCTAGGTCGGAGCACACCGGTCTCTCGGATCCGACGGTCTCGGCTCCGGCTCCGATCCGTGCGTCGGATCCGAGTGGGGGTCGGCTCTCGGGGTTTAGAGAAGCTGGCTCCCCCTCGGCCTTCGACGTAGTGGAAAGGGCACTGTTGAGGACTTCCGGACCCCCGGTCCCTGCCAATGCTCCATCCCGCACTCCCTTGCAGTTGGGCCAGGCCCCCACCAGCCGGTCCCAGGGACAGCCCGCCTCGATGTCCCAAGTAGTTCCCTTGGAACATCCAGCTGCGGAAGAGTACTCCTCGGACAGCCCCCCCGAAGAAGTACCTCGGAAGCGTAAGTGCAAAAGGAGGCACATGGACTCCCCCGAGTCCGTTACAGAAGACACAGACTTGGATGAAGGGGAGGGCTCCCCTGAAGACGTCTCATTTGGAGACATTATGGAAATGTTGAGGATCGGGGGGGGTGGTCTGCCCCCAAGGCCTCCTCAGACGAGTCTGTGTTCTTGGAGGCATTCGAGGCGGGCCCTTCTACCTCTTGGGTGTCCCCTCCTGCCGACCCTCTGGTGGACCTTATATCCATCAGAGCGTGGAAGGATCCGGACACCGTTGAGCCTGTACCTAAGCGTCCGGATCGTATCCTTTCCCCTCCGGCGGACCGCACTCACTGGAGCAAAGGCCCCCCAGTAGATGCCATGATGATGGCTGCAGCCACTAAGAGGAAGTTGGCCCAGGAGAGTCCCTCTATGCATCCTCCGGGCAAGGAGTCCCTCGATGGATCGCATTGGGAAGTGAGTTTTCAGTTCAGCAACCTTCTCTTTGAGAGCGCTGAACTACATGGCACACGTCATCAGGATGCAGCGGGATCTGATTAAAGAATCGCTGCATCTCCCCAGAGTCCATGTCGAGTGAGGATAAACAGGTATACTCCACTCGAATGGCCACTCTCAGATCAGTTTCGAATACATCTATGCGGCTGCTTTCTCACGCTACGGAGGGAGCCGCTAGAGCCAGCGGAGCAGGCCTAGTCATGAGGCGACAGGCCTGGCTCCGCCACTGTGATTTTGCAGAGCCCTTCAAGGCGACCTTCGCGAATGCCCCCTTCGATGGTTCTGCCTTGTTTGGCAAGACTGTTCGCGAAACATTAGTCCAGAGCGAGAAGGACGGGAAGACGCTGTCTGCCGTCGGAGTCCGCTTCTCAGCTCCCCAGAGATCCTTTTCGAAGAACCAAAAGGGACAGAAGAAGATGTGGTTCCGGAAATCGCAGCAGTCCCAACCTGCTCCGGATAACCAGTCCTTCCGTGGCAGAGGAGGACGGGGAGGTCGCCGTCCTTGAGGCAGGGGGGCTCCTAGCAACTTTGGGTCCAGAGAACCTTTCTCTGATAGGCCCACGCAGCAGCCCTGAAGGGTTGCCCGGCTGTCCGTCTCTGGAGGCAGTCGGGGGGCGTTTTTCGAGGCACCTGACTTCTTGGGAGTCCATCACAACAGAACGTTGGGTGCTTCGTGTGATATCCAGAGGTTATGCAATTCCCCTGTACAAGGTCCCCAGATCTCGCAGCCTCCCAGATGTTCCACCCGACCAAAGGGAGGCAGCAGCTATCGAAATTGGACAGCTGCTAGAAAAAAGAGCTATCCAGTCGTCCCCAGATCAAACCGGGTCAGGGTTTTACTCCAGGTTCTTTTTAGTGCCAAAGAAAACGGGGGACTTAAGACCGATCTTAGATCTTTCCCTGCTGAACCTGTCAGTAACCAAGCAAAAGTTCTGGATGGTCACCCTTCAATCTATACTCCCCTTGAGGAGAACGACTGGATGTGCTCCATCGACCTCAAGGACGCCAGACTACCACATTCGCATGGACAAACGGTCCAGGAGGTTTCTTGCTTCGGCTGGGAGCCAGTCATTATCAGTTCAGGGCCCTTCTCTTTGGTCTCAGCTCAGCCCCCAGGGTGTTCACCAAGGTCTTAGCTGTTGTAGCGGCCCACCTGAGGCTCCAGGGATTACAGGTCTTTCCGTACCTGGACGACTGGCTCCTGACAGCATCATCAAGGCATCTTCTGTGCTCAGCCAGGGACTACTTTCTTCGACTAGCCCCAAGGTTGGGCATCACTGTCAACTGGGAGAAATCTTTGCTGCACCCCACACAAGTTATAGATTTCATAGGAGGAAGGCTAAACACCAGGTCAATGCGAGCCTTCCTCACTCCAGACAGAATTGCCAACCTGAAGTGTCATGTAGCAGCGGTCCTGCAACCATTTCCGACTGCAGCTTGGTCCTGAGGGCCCTAGGTTCGATGGCGGCAGCTATCCCGCTTCTTATTCATGCGCGCCACGCATGCGGGTTCTTCAATGGACCCTTCAGGTTCAGTGGTCCCCTCAGTTCCCTCTCAACTCTCCGATAGCGGTCAGCAGAGCGTGCAAGGATTCCCTTCTTTGGTGGCTTCTGTCTCCGGAGCCCTGACAGGGAGACCTTTTGTGCTGCTTTTCCCCGAGCCACAGTGACCACGGACGCTTCCTGCCTCGGGTGGGGGGGGCATTCTGCGGGAAAGATTGTCCAAGGCACGTGGAACCCCACAGAGACGTCGTTGCATATAAATGTCCTGGAAATGAGGCGGTGCTCCTAGCGTTGCAAGCACTTCACCACGTTCTTCCTTCAGGGACTATTGCGATTCAGACAGACAACATGTCGGTAGTCTGGTACATCAACAAACAGGGAGGAACCAGGTCCTATCCCCTTTGTCGAGAGGCCATGAGAGTCTGGGAATGGGCAATTTCCACCAAACGCTTTCTGGTAGCAACGCACATTCCGGGAAAATCCAACATCCTTGCGGACAAACTCAGTCGCACCATTCTGTCACCTCACGAGTGGTCCCTCAATCCTCAGGTAGCGAAGAAGATTTTTGCCGTTTGGGGGCAACCCTATTGCGATCTTTTTGCCTCTCCTTCAAATGCCAAATGCGACTATTTCTTCACTCTGCTTCCCCCACCAGGGGAATTCCCGAGAGATGCGTTGGTGCATGCTTGGCCTCCCGGTCTCCTTTATGCCTACCCTCCACTACCTCTGATGCAGAGGCTTCTGCAGAAAGCCAACAGTTTGGGGTCCAGAATGATTCTCATTGCCCCGTTCTGGCCTCGTCAACCCTGGTTCCCCTTTGTATGGTCTCACAAAATCAATCCACCCTGGATTCTGGATCCGATTCCGGATCTCATCTCCCACTCTCTGGGAATTTCGGTTCCCAATCTACACACCCTGAAATTGACAGCTTGGCTGCTCCAGTTCCATCCTTGATTAGGACTCCCGGTATCTCGTCACCGGTCAAGGCCATTTTAGTGGCAGCTCATAAACCTTCCACCAGGCAGGTTTATCGGAGTAAATGGAAGAGATTCTCTATTTGGGCGGTTCAGAGAACTTTGGATCCTTTCTCAGCACCTATGTCAGCAGTGCTGGATTTTTTAACAGATCTCTTTCATCAAGGGGCAAGTTCTTCCACGATTAAGGTACAATTGGCAGCCATCTCGCATTATCACATTGGTCATGAGACAGCTCCCCTCATGACGGCTAAATTGTGCAAAACCTTTCTCAAAGGGATTTTTTTATTGAGGCCTCCAGTCAAGGAGATTGTACCACCTTGGGATCTATCCTTAGTTCTGCAAGCCCTTACTGCTCCTCCCTTTGAGCCTGCAGCTTCTACAGATCTAAAGTACCTTTCCTGGAAGACTGCCTTCTTAGTAGCTATCACTTCAGCCAGAAGAGTGTCTGAACTTCAGGCTCTATGCGTCAAGCCTTACCTTTCTGTCTTTCCAGATAGGATGTGCCTCAGGACCAATCCATCTTTTCTTCCGAAGGTCTCTTCAGAATCTAATATCAACCAGTCAATCAATTTACCTGTGTTTTTTCCCAAGTACTCAAACAAAGGAGAATACAAATTACATTCTTTGGATGTTCATAGACAATTACGATTTTATATTCACAGAACAGCTGGTCACAGGCAATCAGATCAGCTGTTCGTCTCCTTTGCTAAATTTGCTTTGGGTAAAGCAGTGTCTAAAGTCACACTATCTAGGTGGATTGCTAATTGTATTCTGCAGGCTTATGACACTTCAGGTAGACCTGCTCCTCAGAGGGTTACGGCTCATTCTACTAGGGCAGTCTCCACGTCAGCCGCCTTTAAGTCCCGTGTGTCATTGGATGATATCTGCGCTGCAGCTACTTGGGCCTCGCCTCATACCTTTATTTCTCATTATAAAGTGGATGTTATTTCCAGAGGAAGAGCATCCTTTGGCTCAGCGGTGCTCCGGAACATCCTTCCATGACGGCCGCCCAAGATTCAGGTAGCTGGGGACTCTGTCCCACAGGTTGCAGACAAATGAAGTCTGCCTACTTCAGATTTAGAAGTTATGTACTCACCATAACGTTCCATCTGAGTAGGTGACTTCATTTGGATGCAACCATCCCCCCCTCCATCCCCCTGACCTTTATAGAGCGAGTATTATGCTTTTTTTTTTTTCATGTACTGTAGTCAGTATTATTTAGGCAAACTCAATCTGAGGTCAGTCAGGGCTTGGCAAGGGGTTATGGGTAAGAGGGAGGAGCTAGGAGCTCGGAGCCTAAAGCTTTTGAAATGCCGGCTCGGATCCGAGGTCGGATCCGATACCCACAGGTTGCATCCAAATGAAGTCACCTACCCAGATGGAACGTTATGGTGAGTACATAACTTCTAATTAAGCCAACCGCGAGTGTCTCGGTTTCGGCTGAAACCGAGTCCACGGTTATTCCTTCGGCCGAAAGCATGCCTCCTATAGCCGAGGCCTCACACAGCATGGCGGAATCTGCTACTGAAATTTCCCCTGCTGTAGCAGGTACCCAGGATTTATCAGATACTATTCCTTTAGACATATCTACTCCTGCACGTGGAGCTGCTAGGCCCCCTGCATCTATGTCTATTAAGGCCTTTTCTAGGGCTAAAGCAGCTAAATCTTCTAAGGCCTTGCCTGCTAAAACCCCCTCACACAGGCCTACCTCTAGTTCCCAAATGCTCAGCCTGGCTGAGGATCTCATTTCTTTGATCAGGGGATCCCAACCTCACCCTGACAGGGCCTCTCAACCCTCCAGAGAAGAGGCCTAGAGCAGAGCCCCCAGATCCAGTTTCAACAGATTATTCCTCGGATGATTCAGAAAACTCAAATCCTCCAGAAGGCCCTTATTCTCCATATGAGGATTCTGATGCAGAAGACTCCATTCCTTCTGCCTCTCCTCCCGAGGAATTTTCTTTTGGGGAAACCTTACATGCTATGAGAGAGCAATTTCAATGGCAGGGCCAAGATTTTTCAGATTCAAGGAAAAGGCTAAGGACCTTTTTACATTTACCACAGCATAGGCCTTTAGCCATTCCTCCAGTACTAACAGTTGTGGATGATGCATTTAATGATGCTTGTACTGCCCCTGACTCTCTTCCCCCGGCCCCTACTAAGCCCGACAGATATTACAGGGTCCCGGGCACACACTTTCACTTGTATAAGGCTCCTATTGCAGATCCTGAAACCATTTCACAGGGCCCCAAAGCTGTAGCAGCTGCCTCTGCCAAAAACCCCCTCCCCTCTGAAAGAGAATCTATAGCATTAGAGAGATGGGGTAAAAAAGTTTATACTTCTGCTACTCTTTCGGCTAGGGCCTTAAACTGTCAATTCCACATGATTCAGTATCAGGAATTTTTGTTAGACCAGCTAAATAAAAAACTGTCCTCTCCTGAACCTATAGACCGTAAGTCCCTTCAGGATTTGGTACATAACACTCAGCAGGTCAGTAATCATTCCTTAAAATGCGGCTATGATGCACTGGAGGCTTCCTTTAGATCAGCTATGACTGGAACAGTGATCAGAAGGCATGCATGGTTAAAAGAGCAATCCTTACCAGACCATGTAAAGTCAAAGCTCCTAGATGCTCCCATGGAGAAACAAAGTTTGTTTGGCTCACCTGCACAGCAAGTGCTAAAGAAGGTGGAAGAAAAAGCAAAATCTGTCCAAACAGTCAAGGATTTCTTACAGGTCCAGCCTCCGAGGTTTAGTAGAAATTGGCCTTCGAAGAATTGGTCCTTTCCAGACACCTCCAGAGCACAGAGAGGCAGAAATAGGCGCCCAAGAGGCAGAGGTCAATCCAGAGGTGCCTACAGGGGCGTCAGTGGCAGCCTAACAACCAGAGAAGTACTGCCACAGATCCAGCTACTACCACTTCCACAGGACAGACACAATGACTTGACTCTGATACCGCCTACCAGGGAACAACTGGAAGCACCCTTAGGCGGAAAGCTAGCCTTATTTTCCGTAAACTGGCATTACATTACAGGAGACAAATGGATTTTACAGACAATAGACAAAGGCTACAGGTTTCACTTCCACACTCTACCAAAAAAGAGAGGAATGCCAAACCTACCACCAAACCAAAAAACAAACGCTCTAGGACATATCAACCACTTACTAAGGATGAGAGCTATAGAAAAGGTACCGCCTATGGAACAAGGACAAGGATTTTACTCCAGACTTTTCCTGGTACCAAGGAAAGAAAACCAATGGAGGCCTATTCTCGACCTGTCCGCTCTGAACACATATCTCATTGTTCCAAAATTCAAAATGCTGACCCTACAGCAACTCCTTCCCATGCTGGGCAAGGAGTCTTGGCTGGTGACTCTAGATCTCAAGGAGGCATACCTGCACGTCCCTATACGACCAGATTGCAGAAGATACCTCAGATTTCTTGCAGGATCAGAGCATTATCAATTCTCAGCATTGCCCTTTGGCTTATCTACTGCGCCCAGAGTATTCACGAAATGCCTGGCATCAGTAATTGCTCATTGCAGGCTTCAGGGAATTCAGATTTACCCATACCTGGACGACTGCCTAATACAAGCGGACAACAAGACCAAATTAACAAAAGATTTGGAAAAGGTTATACAACTACTGCAAGCCCTGGGATACACAGTCAACATGAAAAAGTCAAGGCTGGTACCATCCCAAATGATAACATTCTTGGGTGCAGAACTGGACACTTCAAATCAGATGGCATTTCTCACAGCAGAAAAGCAAAAGCAACTACCACTCTATTTCATGGCATTAACAACACAGAACCAGCTTACAGCAAGGAAAGTCCTGCAAGCCCTGGGTTACATGGCATCCTGCATAATATTGATTCCACATGCCAGGCTGCATATGAGGAAGTTGCAATGGTACCTAATGAATATATGGTCTCAACACAAGCACAGTCTAGAAGCCCAGATTCCAATAATTCCATGCCTGAAGCAAGAATTCCTGTGGTGGGCTCAGGCCTGTCAGTTGAACAGAGGACTGCCTTTCCACAAACCTCACCCAAGCCAGACTATCACCACAGACGCCACAGACCTCGGCTGGGGGGCACACATGGTGGACAAGTGTATACAAGGCCTATGGACACAAGACCAGCTGAACCTACACATAAATCAAAAAGAGATGCTGGCAGTGAAACAGGCAATTCAGACATTCAGACCGTTTCTTCAACAGGGTCATTTGCTGATAAGGACGGACAACACCACAGTCATGTGGTATATCAACAAACAAGGAGGCACACACTCATATCCTCTATGCCGGATGGCAATGGACCTGTGGAATGTGGCCCTGAACCTCAACATTCAGCTCCAGGCCATATTTGTGCCAGGAAAAGAAAATATACTAGCAGACACCTTAAGCAGAACTACCACGGATGCCCACGAATGGATGCTGCATCCAGACATCTTCAGATCCATTACAAAGAAATGGGGACTACCAGAAATAGACCTGTTCGCATCCCCACACAACCACCAATTGAGGAAATTCTGCACAAGGACATACCACCCACTTGCTTGGAAGGTGGACTCCCTCTCCTTCAGTTGGGAAAACCTGACAGCATATGCATTCCCACCTCTTCCTTTGATGCACAAAGTGCTACTGAAGATCAAAGAAGATCACCCAAAGATCATCCTGATAGCTCCAGACTGGCCGAGGCAGCATTGGTAGCCGCTACTGAGGAGTATGTCTCGGACACACGCATGGCCTCTACCTCTAGTTCCTTTACTGCTAACACAGAACAACTTCAAGATCCTACATCCAAACTTGAAAACACTGAAGCTAGCTGCTTGGAATATTACATAAAACAAAATAACCCAGATTTATCTCAGAGGGTTAAAGACATTATCCTGGAGGCTCGCAGACCCTCCACAAGGAAGACTTATTCAGCCAAATGGAAAAGATACCTCATTTGGAGTGCAGCAAAAGGAGAAAATGTATCTTTAGCAAACATAGCTAACATCCTGGAATATTTAGCAGAACTTTTCCACAAGGGCCTGTCTTACTCCTCCATTAAGATTCATGCATCAGCAATTTCAGCAGAATACAACATGGACCCTCCAGTCTTCTCTCATCCTCTACTCAGGCAGTTTCTGAGAGGAATTAAAAATGTAAAACCTCCAAGGAAGCCACCTTTGCCTACATGGGAACTTAACTTTGTGCTGGAAAAGTTAACACTTCCCCCTTTCGAACCAGCAGCAACAACAGAATTACAGTTCTTATCTTGGAAAACTGCTTTCCTGCTTGCAATCACTTCAGCAAGAAGGGTTTCTGAATTACAGGCATTAATGGCAGTACAGCCCTTCCTTATCTTCCATCAGGATAGAGTGTCCTTGAGAACTAACCCTACTTTTATGCCAAAGGTGGTCTCCAGGGTATAATTGAACCAAGCAATCCACCTACCAACATTCTTCCCCAACCCACAGAACAGGGGGGAAAGACTACTACATACCTTGGATGTGCACAGGCAATTGCGCTACTATCTGGACAGAACCAAGAACAATAGAAAAACTGACCAGCTTCTGGTAGTATATGCAACAGGAATGGAAGGAAAAGCAATTTCAAAACAGACAATCTCAAAATGGATAGGAAATTGCATTAGATTTTGTTACTCTTTTCATGGAAAGACAACTCCAGAAAACATCAGACCTCACTCCACAAGGGCTACAGCCACTACTACAGCTTTCTTACGAGGAGTGGCTACCAAAGACATTTTAGAAGCTGCTACTTGGAGCTCCGTGCATACATTTGACAAGCATTATAATCTACCTTTATTCTCCAGATCCCGAGCAGGTTTTGCAACTGCTGTTTTGCAAGGGATCTTAACTACACCATAATCATCTTAGTGCCTCCTCCCCCAGTTTGGCTGTGGTATTCTACCCATATGTTAGGACTGCAGATGCATCCTTGAAGGACATAGTACAGTTTTATACCTACCATAAATGTAGATGTCCGAGAGGTATGCATCTGCAGTCAGGATTACCCACCCTCCTTCCCCTCTGTGGTACTCCTAGGGTATTTTCCCATCTTGTAGCTAGCTGGGGGAATCTATTATGGTGTATTTGTTTGTATATATGTATATACATGTTTATTTTTGTTTGCTCTCTACTGTTTGGAATCATTTGCATTTATCCAAATTTAGCCTTCCTAGAAGGCACTTGGCATCTGGGGCAAGAAACACTGAGGAAAATGGCGTCGGCTGATGCCTTTTTACCCAATTCACAGCAGCTATGACGTCGGGTGAAGTGCGACATCAGCCGAGGCAAGACCCAGACTTTGGAATCCGGCCGACCGAAGGGCTGCCTGAGGCAGGACAACCCATATGTTAGGCTGCAGATGCATACCTCTCGGACATCTACATTTATGGTAGGTACAAAACTGTACTTTCCTGCAGGCCTTTCGCGCCTGGCTCCCTACCTCCTGGCTTATTCCACCTGCCGATGAACTAGTCTGGCTCGTCATGCAGCATGCATGGAAGGCTCCTGACACCGTTGAGGCCATTCCCCAGAGGCCAGATAAAATTTTGTCTCCTTCTGCTACTGATCCCTATTGGTCCAAAGGTCTTCCTGTAGATGCTTTGGTGGTGGCGGCCGCAGCTAAAAAGGACCTGGCGGAAGAAGAAAGGGACTGTCCATCCACCCAACAAAGAGTTCCGGGCTCTGGACAGAATAGGGAAACGTACTTTTGCATCAGCTACCTTTGCAATCAGGTCCCTGAACTATATGGCACAATTTACCAGGCTTCAAAGAGATTTAATTTCTGAGCTCTCTGAAACTTTGACTGGAGCTGTGTCTGATGAGGTCCATGACAAAGTGTCTTCTCAGCTAGCCACCATTTAATCGATGTCTAACTCCTCCATGCGCCTGATATCTCACGCATCAGAAGGAGCAGCGAGTTCAGGCATTGTTCTGAGATGACACATCAGGATGCGCTTGTGTAATTTCGCGGAACCCTTCAAGGCTTCCTTTCTCAACGCCCCCATAGAAGCCTCCTCATTGTTCGGATCCAAGGTTAAAAGCACACTAGCCAGATGTGAACAGGACGGTAAGATCTTTTCTGCCGTAGGTGTCCATTATTCTTCCCCTCAACGGGCTTTCTTCAGAAACCAGAAGAGTGGGAAGATATGGTACAAAAAGTCTCAGGGTCCTTTCCGTGACACACAGGCCGAGTTCTCCCCTAGAGGCAGAGGGGGAATCTCACAGGGAAGACGCCCTTTTTGGGCAGGAGGAGTCAGTGTAATCAGGGTTCCAGGGACTCTTTCCCTGGCCAATCCTACCAGCGCTCCTGAAGAGCAGCCCAACTGCTTTCCTCTGGAAGTGGTTGGGGGTGGTTTCTCTTTGTATCCTTCTGCCTAGCTAGCCATCACCACCAATTCTTGGGTATAAAGGATAATAACCAGACGTTATCATATTCCCTTTGACCTTTGTCCCGCTCCCCTAACAAACTTACCCGATGTTCCACCCAGTCAAAGTGAAGAAGCAGCTTTAGAGATTTCAAAACTGCTAAGGAAGAGTCATCCAAATAGTCCTCTAGGATCCGGATTCTACTCAAGACTTTTTTTGGTGCCAAAGAAAACCGGGGACTGGAGACCAATTTTGGATCTCAGTGTATTGAACAAGTTTGTAAAAGTACAAGTTTGTAAAAGTACAGAATTTCCAGATGGTCACAATACAGTCTATCCTTCCGCTTTTGGAAAAAGATGAGTGGATGTGCTCTGTAGATCTTCAAGATGCGTACTACCACATAAAAGTGGACAGACCATCAAGAAGATTCCTTCGCTTCCGTGCAGGAGCCAGTCATTACTAGTTCAGAGTACTGCCCTTCAGACTCTCTACAGCCCCCAGAGTGTTCACAAAGTGCATGGCAGTTGTCACAGCTCACTTGTGACTACAAGGATTTCAGGTGTTTCCATACCTAGACGACTGGCTCATCTCCGCCCCTACCAGACATCTACTGGAAGAAGCCCTGGCATACTCTCTCCGCTCTGCAGAAAGGCTAAGCATAATCATAAACTAGCAAAAATCCAGTCTCACCCCATATCAGTCCGCAGAATTCATAGGGGTCATCTTGAATACAAAGAATTGCAGAGCATCCATTCCAGAGCACAGAATTCTAAGGATAAAGCAACAACTGATCCCAATCCTTTCAAGGGAGAAATCCACAGCTCACTCTCTTGTACAGTTGTTGGGTTCCGTGGCAGTCTCCATCACCATTGTTCCCCTGGCCAAGTTTCACATGAGGCTTCTACAATGGCTACTGCTCACCCAATGGTATCCCTTTCAGTACCCCCTTTCAGCCAAGATTCGGGTAACTCACAGGTGCAAACAGGATTTAATTTGGTGGATGGCCCACAACCCAACACAATGGTCTCGCCCCTTCTCCCCCCAACAGCCCAAGTCTACAGTGACCACGGATGCCTCCCTGATGGGTGTGGGGGGGGGGCTTTGTCAGGGACAGACAGTCCAAGGTACTTGGTCCGAAGTGGAGGCCCATCTGCATATAAATGTTCGAGAGCTGAGGGTGGTGCTTCTGGCGTTGCAAGCATTCCATCCCATGCTGCCGTCTGGGACTATTGCGATACAGTCAAGCAACATGGCGGTGGTCTGGTACATCAACAAACAGGGCGGAACCAAATCTTACCCACTCTGTCGAGAGGCCATGAGGATATAGTATTGGGTGATGGCTACCAACCAGTTTCTTCTAGAAATGCACATTCCTGGGAGTTCCAACGTGATAGCAGACAGACTCAGCAGGTGTATACTACAACGTCACGAGTGGTCCCTGAATCCCTTGATAGCAGTGGAGATTTTCAACCATTGGGGTCTTCCTTGCTGCGACCTCTTTGTGTTCCCGACCAGTTACAAATGCAGCAACTTTTTCGCCCTGATTCCCCCTCCGGGACAGTTACCCAGGGATGCTCTAGTCCACGATTGGCCTTCGGGTCTACTTTATGCATGTCCACCTCTCCCCGTCATTCACCAGTTTCTGAAGAAAGCCCGCCGGTTGAAGAACAAAGTAATCCTCATAGCCACCATATTGACCTCGTCAGATTTGGTTCCCCTTCCTTTGGCCTCACCTGCTAGATCTACCGTGGATCCTCCATCCAACCCCGGGGTTGATCTCCCATCCGCAGAATCTGATTCACCAGAACTTGAACAGCCTGAAGCTCACAGCTTGTCTCCTCCAATTCCCTTGATTGCCAGGCAGAATGATCTTTCTTTGCCAGTATGTGACATTCTTATTGCATCTCATAAGACTTCCACCAGAATTACACATCTCAGCAAGTGGAAAAGATTTACTTTTTGGCTGAAAGAAAAACAGGTAGATCCTTTTTCAGCACCAGTGTCTATAGTACTGGAGTATCTAGCCACCCTGTTTCAATCCGGTCTATCTGCCTCTACCATTAGAGTTCATTTGATTGCATAATCTAATTTCCATGATGGTGTCCAAGACTCCTCTCTTATGTCACATAAATTATGCAAGACTTTTATAAAAGACATGAATCATCTAAAACCCCCTTTTAGAGAACCTACTCAACCATGAGACCTGTCATTAGTCCTACAAGCTTTGACAATGTCACCTTTCGAACCAGCTGCTTCTTGTGACCTCAAATATTTGTCATAGAAAGCCTTGTTTTTGGTCACCATTACTTCTGTCAGATGCAACTCTGAGCTTCAAGACTTATGCATCAAGAGTCCATTTTTGATTTTTCATAGAGATAGTGTCATTGAGAACTAATCCTTCCTTTCTGCCAAAAGTGATTTCTGAAATGTCCATTAATTCAAACCATTCAATTGCCAGTTTTCTTTCCCAGTCATTCAAACAAAGGAGAGTATTGCCTACAAACCCTAGATATTCACAGGCAAATTCGCTTGTACTTGAACAGGATTAAGGCTTCTCGTAAATCAGACCAGTTATTTTTGGCCTATTCTGGATCTAGATTAGGATGTGATGTTGCTAAGGTCACATTGGCTAAATGGTTGAAAGACTGTGTGACCTTCATTTATAGACAACATAATATTCTATTTCCTACTACCATAAAGGTTCATTCTACAAGGTCGGTGGCAACTTCTGTTGCCTTCCATGCCAGAGCTTCTTTACATGACATTTGTGCAGCTGCAACTTGGGCTACCCTTCATACCTTCATCAATCGTTACAAATTGGATTTGGCTTCCAGGGGAAGAGCATCTTTTGGTTCTGTGGTGCTCAGAAACGTCCTTTCATGAGAGCCTTCCAGGAGTAAAGGTAGCTGGGGAATCTGTCCTACATGAAAGGAATGAACGAGGATTAACAATATCAGATAAAGAAGTTATGTCTTACCATAACGTTCCATGTGTATTGTTGATCCTCGTTCAGTCATTATGACCCTCCCTCCTTCCCCCTCCTGTGGTTTTTAGTGGATCTCACCATCCGGTTCTATTAGGTTATTTGACCAGAGGTAGCCGCTACCTTCTTTTGACTTGCAAACTCAATCTGAGGTAACAGGGGGAGAGGAATTCTGGGTAAGAGTTTTAGCTCGAGAGTTTGTAGCTGACACGAGCTTGGAAGAAGGCTGGCTCGGTTCAGAGGTCGGAACCGATACCCACACGTAATGACTGAACGAGGATCAGCAATACAGATGGAACGTTATGGTAAGACATAACTTCTTCTTATCTTGTAGCCCTTTTATGTGAGTGTACAAAAGCAGATGAAAGGAAAAGAAAATGTATGAAACTTGTAATTGGAATGTAATGTTTCTGTAGCTACAGGAAGGACCAAATTACCTATATATAACCAAGTCATAAGAATTTGAGTCTGGAAGTCAAGGCAGATGCAGTTGAAAGACTTTTCAAAGATGTGGGTGACTATTCCTGTGACAGTAGTCCTTATATAAATTTGTTAGCTTGTAAAGGTGGCATAACCTGTCTTCTGTGTGAAAAAGAACTGATGTAATTATCCCTTGTTTCTTTGGCAACTAAAGTAAAATTTGGAGCTCAAACCAAAGCAGTCAGTCTTGCTGGGAAATATTGAGGAGGTCACACCTGTATAACCTGCTCTTTGCAGTCTGCCTTTCATAATATTTTATGCCTCCCGTTCTATTCCCAGCTGGAGTGTGGGGAGTGCCTTCTGTGTGGAGTCTGCATGTCCTTCCCGTGGTTGGGTGGGCGTTCGAAAGACATGCGTAAATGGGCGTGCCTTCGTTGAAGGTTGAACGTCGAGCTGGCACCTCGGCGTTCGTGAAAATCTACTGCTAATCATTAGTGGACCGGAGTTCCACTGTGGCGACCCCTAACCGGGAAAAGCCGAAAGACAACAACAACTTAGAATAGTTCAGGGTTGCTTATTGTTAAAGTAGACAGCTAGGTTTATTTAGTTATAAGTTAGGATTTCTTCTTTAAGGATTATGTCTACATAACTGATTGTTTTTGTATTCATTGTGCATTCATCCTGATCTCTGCATATTTAATCATTTATATTGGCACTGCCTTCTTTATGATCTAAATAAAGTTTTTATTCACTTTTTTAGATGTTGTAGCTGACGTGTTTAAATACTATTTTATCTGAGGAAAGAGTATTTAGCATTGTATGTTGTCAAGCTATGGTATGGTATCAGTTTGTAAAAGCCTTGACACTTGAAGTAATATTGTCATTTTGTGTTTTTTTTTGGTCGTTAGAGGAGAGACAGATTGCTGGTGTTTTTAGTCTCTTGTCAATCGATCAAGTGGTAACAGTGCTACCATGCAACGATGAAAGCTTGGAAAAGTCTGGCAGCCTTCTCTGGGAGTTATGTATGTGTGCCTGCGTATGTGTATAAACATAATTTGCTCAAAAGGGTATGACCATGGGTTAGGGAGTTACCATGGGGAAGGATTCATAGGTATGTTTGCAGTATCTTTACATTAACAGCTAGTGAAAAATGACTTCAGTACTTCTGTTGCCAACACCAAAGGAACACAGCAGAGATAATCTGACTCCCCTTTGAACCGTGGGTCTGCTTTATGCTTCCCCTCCCCATTGCCTATAATTATGAAAGTTATTCTGGACAGTTGGCAGCTCCAGGTGAGGGTATCTCTTTTCCCCCTTCTGGCCAATCCAAATGTGAGTCTTACTGCTTCAGCCTTACCAGCTGCAACAACCACTGAGACTTTTGCCATGCAGTGTGCAACAGCAAAGCCACCCCTGCCTCAGATATGTACTTTCACTGATACCCAGGAAGTAAAAATAGTTGAATCTATCCTGTCATCTTCAAAAAAAAACATGCAAGTCAGAAAACCTAAAAGGACAAGCAGGAAAGGTTTTCACAAGATGGGTTGCCAACTGGCTCACTGACAGAACCCACACTGTGAAAGTAGCAGACTCCAAATCTGATTTCAGACCAGTGACAATTGGAGTACCACAGTGTTCAGTCCTGGGTCCTCTCCTGTTTGCTATCTACTTTTCTGAACTACAGGCTAACACAGATGGTCTTTGGCTAACGGAAGTTCGCAGTTGACAGCAAACTAACATAATCGAAACTCCTAACGATGTGAACATCATACAAAAGGGCCTCATGGAGACAGATGCCTGGTGTCAAAGCCATGGCCTCAAACTCAATGCCAAAAAGGGCATTGGTCATCCCCTTGGGTAAAAACTCTGTACCCATGAGCTACCACATAGGTGGTAGTCTACTTAACACCGAAAGTGTGATGAGACCTTGGGACACAGGTGGACAGTAGTCTCTCCTTTGATAATCACATCGCCACAGTAGTCATGAAATCCCTCTACATGGCACACCTCATCACAAAGGGTTTCTCATCCAGGAAAAAAGGTCATTGTTCCCCTCTACTTGTCACTTATTAGACCCACTATAGAGTACAATGCCCCTTTTGGTATGTACCTCACAAGACATCAACAACTGGAAAGGCTGCAGAAATACCTCACAAAGAGGATTACCGGCCTCAAACAGATGCCCTACGCAGACTGTCTCAAAAAACTCCAGCTTTACTCTGTCGCATATCGCCTACTCAGCGGCAGTCTCTGCCTAACATACAAAGCTATGTCAGACCCAGAGCTGTTGGACATGCTCCACTTAAAGAAATCCCAATCCCTCCTAACTACATGCTCTAGGGACTTAAACCTTGTCACTACAATAAGCAGAACATACTGGAGGGATAGATTCCTGTCCCAGAGACTTCCCATACTCTGGAACAAACTACCTATCCATATCAAACAAAGCTCCTCATTAGCACTCTTCAAGAAAAATCTTGATGATTGAATCGGAAATAGGAAATTCACCCCGGGATCATCTCTGTGGCTCTGCTCGACAGGAGCACAGGAAAATAATTTTCTTGGGTGGCGAAAGCCAGGGTACCTTTTTGGCTAGGCTTATATAGGCCCTAGGGCCAATAGCCTAGTACCTACGTATGAACCTATATAGTGACACCAAGATCCTTCTCCATCCCGCTACTGCAAGTCCTCTTATAGCTAGTTGAGATTTATGATCCGTATTTGTGATTGCTATCATGGTACATATGGCAGCCATACGTAACTATCACATCCCTGGCATCATTAAAAGTATCCAGGGCATTTCATGTGTAACATGTTTCTTCATTTTTAACAAGAAACAGCTTTATTAAATTATCACTTATGATATAGGCAGTCATATATTGATATAATGGAAAACAAACCATATTGACATAATTTTGGTTGCAAGCATTATGCATCACTTATCTGTCCAGTCATTGTCAGTCAAAAATTACATAGCTCATTCAAAACCTGCCTTCTTTTAAATCCCATTCTTTGTCTACGTGTATTGTTCCCGCAGTTTCCACTTTTTTTCTATGTAATTTGCCCCTACCCTTTTCTAAAGATCCCATTTCCAGTTGTTTTATTTCTGTTACTATATTCACTACTTCTAGTACAGTTGGTTTAGACTTTGATTTCCATTTTCTAGTAATTGCTTTTTTGGCAGCCACCATAATTAAGACTCAGCAAGGCCTTACTATGTCTAGTCAATTCCCATTCTGTATCATAGTTAAAAAAATAATTTCCTTAGTCATACCAATTTGCTCACCCAGTATTTATGATTATGTAGTATGCAGGGAATTTTTAAAGTCTGCCAACTCATTTTACTCCCTGAAAATATGTTCCCAGTCACCTCTTTCCTCCCCATCACACCTCCAACATTTGATGTCTACCTTAGGAAAAAATCGTTGAAGTCTACTTGAGGTATAAAAATATCTATGTAAACTCTTCCAAAGATCCTAAATAATCTAGGTTTTGTTGCATATTGGGAGACGTATGTTTATTCCCCCAATTGTTTATGTGAATTGCTCATCCAGTCTCTCGTTCCAATCCTTTCTAACCTCCTCTGATGCTTACAGTTTTCATTTAATATTTTATAAGCTGTACTAAATATTCCTTTCTTAACTTCTGTTGTAGATTCTAATAAAAACTCTTCTAGTGCTGGTCTTTCGCTTAGGATCCCCCTATTTCTTTCTCTTTGCCTATACTCTGCTATCAATCCTTGGTAGGGAAGGGAATCTCTAGCCTACAATCCAAGTAAATTATTGGCTTTTTCCAATTCTGTTACCTTTCCCTCTCTAATTATTTGCTCCCAATATCTTAGTTCTTTTGCCACTTTTCTCAAATAAATTCCAGCCCCTTCTTGCCTATTGTCGGTATCCCTAATTGCAGCCGTCCCTATTAGCAGAATCTCCTTTCTCCATTCCTGTGTTGGTTTAGTTCCTAGAGTACTTTCTACTACTTTATGAATGTAATATTCTGTATGGTTATTATTCTCCTTAAGGTGTTCTGCATCCAAAAATTCCAGTTTCTGTTTCTTGAGCTTCTCCATTTTGTCATCCTAACTTTCCACTTTGAATTATAGGTTTCTACTTGTGCTATGTATAGGAGACTTAACTGTGTAGCTCTGAAATGCCCCTTCAAATTGGGTAATCCCAGACCACCTCGTTCTACTGGAAGAATCAGCTTATCCCACTTGACTCTTGCTGTCTCCCCTCCCAGGTAAAATGCTTCAGCTCTTTATTAATCGCTATCCACAACTTCTCATCTGGTTGATAAAAATATGTCTGACCTGTGTATAATACTAAAGGGACTAAAAACATATTTTAACTACTTGCATCTTCCATAAAACAGAACATCCAGTTTCTCAGTTTTTATATTATCTTTTGTTTAGTCTCTTCCCACATTTTCTTAACTGCCACACCAGAATCTTTTTTAATCCATACTCCTAAATACTTCATTTTATAATGTCTCCATAAATATGGATATTGCTGAACCAATTTGTGTGTGGGTGCATAATTTACAGCTATTGCCTTTGTTTTAGCATCATTAATTTTATGTCCTGAAAAAGTTTGAAACTGTCTTAAAATGTTCCAGAACACCGAAATATCATTTCCTGGTTTTATCAGATATAAAATAATATCATCTGCAAATGGTCAGAGTTTCTTGACGACCATACTAAAATTTCTGAGGCCCTTATTTTCTTTACTAATGGTTCTAAATATGCAAATAACAAAGGGGAAAAGAGGGCACCCTTGCCTGGTTCATCTGCTCAAAGAGAAAATATTCAGAGAGAAACCCACCCATTTCAGTTTTCACCTCCGATCCCTCGTATGTCCTCCTAATCAACCTTATCATTTTATCAGGTAATGCAAATGCTTCCATTGCCCTGCTCATAAACTGCTAGCTTACTGTGTCAAGTGTTTTCTCTGCTTCAAGACCTACCAACAGCAGTGGTATTTTCTTACATTCTGCTTCCTTCTGGATCATCAATGTATTGTTAATGTCAAATGTTTGCCCCCCTCCCAAAACCACATAAACACATATCTGTCAATTTTGGCATCACTTTTGCCATTCTTCAGCAGTTGTAGACCTAAACACTTTATAATCATGATTTAGGATTGAAATGAGCCTGTATGAATCTGGATCTGATGGGTCTTAACCCTCTTTAGGTATTATAGCCACCACAGCTTTCTTCCAGGATGTTGGTGCTTCTCCTCCTCTTACAATGCTGTGTTTTCCCACTCTTAGCTTCCAAACTTCAACAAGAATACCATCTATTCCTGGGGTGTGGATTGGTTATACAGCACCATTTTATCTCATCTCATCCTATCCTAACTGCTAATAATGGAACCCCCATCTAACTCTAACCTTGACATATTAAATTATTCCATAAACATTTCTGTTTGTACCTTTTCTTGATTTTCATATTGCCCTGTTTTGTACAGACTTTCATAAACTTTTCAGAATATTTCTAATACCTCTACAAGATTTCTTATCTTCCTTGGTGTAGACTCCCTACATTTAGCGACAACCCTTTTTACTTTCTGTTGCCTGATCAGTTGTGCTTAAGTTTTTGTGCTCTGGAGTTATGATGAAAAACAGTTGCTTAACAGCAATCTTTCTAAACTCATGCACGGTATTGAGATAATCCTTTATTTTCTCTCTAGCATTTTGCAATTGCTCCTCCACATGTTCTATTCTGCAATACCTTAACCTTTGTCAGTCCCTCTAAATAATTCTTGTTAGTTCTTAACCATATCTCTCTCTTATTTCCACCCTATTTTTAAACTCCACTTTAATTGTATCCCACTCCGTAGCTATATTTTTAGAAAAAAAATTTCTAACTTCTCTAATAACTCCCAAATAATTTTCACTGCCCATTCCGTAAATTATCTTTTCAACAGATAGATGGGAAAGTGCCAGTGTCTCATTTTTATTTCATTACCCTGCATTTTAATTTTAGTTAGTATTGGCACATAGTCTGAAATAGTTATTGGATGCCTATCAAAACTTTTAATTAAATGCACATGTTCCTGTGAAATATGTTTTTTCTGTCTAGACCAGTTTTTGTGTATTGGGGAATAATATGCAAATTCATTCCAAACTCCTACTACTGAATTCACATCTTCCATGCCAAATATTTTCATAAATTTCTTCAAAAATCGGTAATACCCTCCTTTCTCATATTTTCCCTTCTGGACCCCACAGATAAATCTTCACTGCTGCAAATCAAATTCCAATCTCCATCTATAAGTTATATTCCCTGCTGAAAGCTGATTATTTCTCCCAGAATTTTCCTAAGCTCCATAAAAGCAGTTATAGGTGGAATATAAACACATCCAGTGTAATCCTTCTCCCTTGCTAGTGGCCCCTTAGTGCTTCAAATCTACAATTATTATCTTCTTTATCCTCTTCTATCACTATTGGAGGTCCACTGGTAATTAATAAGTTTTCCACTTTTCCTTTGTCCCAGGTATTCCGCTGAATAACCACCCTGAAAAAATTTCTTTATCAAATTTACGTGTTTACATCTTTCCAAATGTGTCTTCTGTAGCATAGCTATTTGTACTCTACATTTTTAATATAGTTCACTACTCTTTATATATATGTGTGTGTGTGAAACCATTTACATTTGAAAATAATATAGAAAACATCATCATGTTAAAAAGTTATTCCCACCTTTTATGTGTTTCTTTTAAGTGTCTAGTTCCAGCTTTTGTGTTACATGCATGCACTAATGTCTGGCAGGTTGATATTTTATACCGTTGTTTCTTTTTATATCCATTTGAGCCTATGTCACATCTTGCAAAACTTTTTGCTTTATTAAAAGTCCTCAGGAATACACCTCTAAAACCTATTAACTTAATACTAACACACAAAGCTATGTACATCTTCAAATATTGAAGTTTTACTTTCCTAATGGGAGCAATTGTCCCAGACTGACAACCACACTGAGAGACGTGGATTAACATAAAAGGAAGGTTATCCATGCTGAGATGCATGGTGTGCAGCCTGTGCTTTCTACTAAGTGCTGTTTGGTTTTGTATTATCTTTATTACTCTCCTGGATTGGCAAAACACTTGAATGCTTTCAGAAAACATTATCTGCTTGCCAGTGAAAGAAATAAGTATTCTGTTTTTATTGCTGTTGTCTCCATGGAGACATGAGAATGATATACTGAGTTGTTTCTACAGGCACTTGTTTATTTGCAAGACAATGTTCTTTATTTATTTGCTTTTTCTTAAAATTTGTTACTAGATCAAGCCCAAGAGCCTTAATCTAGTCATTTCCCCATGCAAGAGTGAAACAAGCACATCAGTTTTCTTGTATCCTGCTCTTTTGACCAGGCATTTCTTTTACATTGCAGTGCCTTTATTTCTTAAAACTGAACAAGGAGAAAGAAAGGTGGGAAAAAAACAGGGGCAACTTCATATCCCCATTACACTCAAAAATAACTGAGAAAATTTTATAGCATGCGGATTATATCATGTATTATAAAAACACTACTTTTAAGAATATTTTGTTTTACTTAATTAACTCTTTCCTTCCTCTCCACCCCCCCAAATGTTCTTCCAAACATTAATGCAGGAAGTAGGACATGTGTTTGAGTCCCCTAGAAGTTTAACAAAATCCAAAAAGTCCAATATTTCTAGGTTTTCGTGTTCTGTCATGTATCAAAAATATAATTAATGCTTTGTAATCCCATATTTATTTGACAGTTCCCGAGTTGCTAGTTTTATTCCTGTTGAACTCCATCTCCCAAATTGAGTCTCTGTTTAATTTTCAACGTACTCCGGGTTCTAAACTTTTGTGTGTCTCAAGCATTTTCAGTTGAAACATTAGAAAAGATTTTACTTGGACAGTCTCTCTGTGATCTTTACTACCAGAAGAACAAGAGCCAGGATCTGCTGTTTCATAGCTCACTTTTTGTTGTTCAAACCTTTGTGTTTCCTCCTTAGCATGTTGTGCATCAAAAATGATTTTGTCCCTCCAGGAAAGAAATATTCTGAAAATGGCTGGGTGTAGCAGCTTTAATATCGCACCTGTTTCTCAACATTCCCTGATAAGTGGACTAAATTTACTCTTCTTCTGTCTGCTGTGCAGTAAGTAATAATTTTCCACAAACTACTGCCGTCCACTTTTAGTACTTTGTCCTCCTGCCACAGTTTTGTCAGAATCAAATCCTTAAAGGTCTAGATTGCTTTCTCATGGCCATGTTTGGAGCATACACACAATGTGCCCTTTCAGTTAAAAAAAAACTCCTGCTGTGGAATACCAGGTCAGTTGCTTATTTGTGCTTTCATAAAATTAATAGTCTGCCTTCCAGCTTCTCTAAATTTCAGGTTTTCCCTATGTGCTCTGCCCTCTTAATTCTATTATTTTTTGAAACATCTCCTCTTGAGCAGTCTCGTATTCAGACAGCCTTTTCTTCATTTCAACCTCTGATTTTTGCAGTTTTACATCCTCATCTGAATATCTTTTTAGAGCTTCTTTTTTCTTCCCTTTTGTTATTTGCATTGCTGTACTCCTTCAGTGTTTCATTTATTTTAATCAGCTCTGAGTAAGTTATTTTTTTTCTCTGGGTTACTGGAAGTCATGTCTTGCACCAAAGCTGGAGCTTGCTCCGCTTTTTGCTGAACAGCTGCAGAGTTCTTCCCAGTCAATATTTTTTGCTCACCTTTTGTGATTGATTTTCTTTCAGGTGCTCTGAATTTCTTTTTTTTTTTTGCTGGCATCCATGCAGTGCACTTACTGACATTTACCCAAGACTTACGATCTCTCCTGAGTTTCTGTTTTCCCATTGGTAGAGCTGAAATGAAGCTGTTACTCAGTGTGCAGCCATCTTGAAAGTCAGTAGTATGTTTCTTCTTAAGCTCTATTGTGAGATCCAGTACTGTCATGGGGCCTGTAATGTGCATCTGAAAAGATACATAGGCATGTTTTCAGCGTGCTTCTTCAGTTGCTTTTAACTTCCTTTCCTTAGAACACTGTTATCCAGGTATTTAAGAATTGCAGACCCTGACACTCAAAGCTCTCTTCTAAGACTGCCACGACAGAGTCTTGCTTCACATGAATCGGTCATTCACACCAAAGGTGACCAGAGTCAAACCTAAAGTAATCTATTAACTTACATGTGTTTTAGTTCAACTGCTCAAACCAGATAGAGTTCCTTTTCTAATGCATAGACGGGCACATAGGTTCATAGGTTTATACTAGGCTATCTGCCTTAAGGCATTTATAAGCCTAGCCCAAATTTTTGTGGCTTACGCCACCACTTATATGAAAAAATACTGTGCCCATTAGTTTGTTGTGCCTCTGTCCAGCAGTGACACAGAGATGATTCCTGGGATAAACCTACGATCTCCCATCCACAGGTCAAGATTTCTCTTGAACAGAGCCAGCGAGGTGCTCTGCCTCACATGGATCGGGATTTTATTCCACAGCATAGGGAAGTCTCTGAGTGATAAATCTATCCCTCCAGCACGTCCTATTTATATCCGTGCTAAGGTTTAAGTCGCTTGCTCTAGTGGTTTTGGTGGATTTGGATTTTTTGAGGTGGAGCATGTCCATTAATTCCTGGTTGGACATGGCCTTGTATGTCAGGCACATTTCACCTCTGAGCAGACGGTATGCAACTGAATAGAGCTGGAGTTTCTTCAATCTGGCAGCATATGACAGATTTTGGAGTCCCTTTATCCTTTTGGTGAGGAACTTTTGGGGTCTCTCCAATTGCTGCAGATGTCGGGTGAGATACATCCCGAATGGGGCATTGTACTCGATCATTGGTCTGATAAGTGAAGAGTACAGGGGAACAATGACCTCACTAGATCTGGATGTGAATCCCTTCATGATCAGGTGGGCAATGTAGACGGTCTTTCTAACCACTTTAGCAACGTGAGTGTCAAAAGAAAGGCCACTGTCAACCTGGGTCCCCAGGTCCTTGATAACCTCTTCTGTGCTTAGTGGATTGCCACCTATATGGTAGCTTGGGGTTACCTTGTTTTTCCCAAAGGGTATGACTATACATTTTTTGGCGTTTAACTTCAGGCCATGGCTCTGGCACCAGCTATCTGTTTCCGTGAGTCCCTTCTGAAGGATATCCGTGTCCGATGCACTTTCCACTATGGCCCAGTTTGCAGTCGCCTGCAAACTTTGTCAGCCAAAGTCCTCCCATGTTGGCCTGTACTTCTGAGAAGTAGATGCCGAACAATAGGGGCCAAGGACCGAGCCCTGTGGGACACCACTTGTGACCGGCTTGGAGTCTGACATAGCGCCAGCAACTCTAACCCTGTGGGTTCTGTCCTTAAGCCAGTTTGCAACCCATCTTGTGACATATGGGTTTACTTTTAAGCTGGTAAGTTTTTCTACAATACCCGAGTGGGTATTGTGTCAAGGCCTTTGCAAGGTCAAGGTAGGCTGTATGGACTGCCTTTCCTCATCAATGGCCTTGGTGACTGTTTCAAGAAGTCGACCAAGTTCAAAAGGCATGATCTGCCTTTGACGGCCAAACTGGGTCGGGCCCAATGTCTGCAAGTCCCCTATATCTTTGTTTATGAGCTCCATTATGATCCTCTCCATAGCTTTGCAGACTAGACTTGTTAAGCTTATGGGCGGTAATTACCAGGGTCCGTGAGGCACCGCCTTTGTGGAGTGGGACCACAGTTGCCGTACGCCACTCCTTGGGCACGTATCCTGTGGTAAGGCTGAGATTAAACAGCTGCCTTATGTGCGGGTTTAATTCCTCATTTAGCTCGTGTAGCACACAGCCGGGGACACCATCCGGTCCCATTGATGCTGTGTTTTTAGCTTTAGAGAGAGCAGCTTTCACCTGCGCATTTGAGATGTCTGGGAGACTACACTCTGCTGGGATAGTTATCTCTCCTTTAGGGGGGGAGAGGGGGGGTGAAGTTTGCACTGAACCTGTCTGCCAGTATGTTGGCAATGTCTGTGGGTTCAGTGATTTTTGTATCATTTTGGACTAATTCTGAGCATATCTGGGAGTTTCCACCCATGTTCCTAACATAGCTGAAAAAGGCCTTATGATTGTCCTTTGAATCCATGGCATTTTTTCTCTCAAAATTGGCCTTAGTTGATTTTATGAGTGCTCGTATTTGTTTACTAATAATGATCAGGGGTGACTTCCCTTTTATGGATTTTGTTCTATCATGTAATAGCTTTCTCCTCTTATTGTAAAGTTTGTTAATGGCTGGGGTCCACCAGACTGGACGTTTGCCCTTTGTGGAAAGAGTCTTGGTTTTATTTGGAATTGCCTGATCCATGCAGTCCTGGAGGTGTTCATAGAAGGCATTTGTAAGGGCTTCCACAGCTTGGGTTGTGGTTTCCACTGGCTCAGGGGCCTTGAAGGATACCACACCAGTCTTGAGTAGTGTGAAGTTTGCTTTAGAGAAGTTCTTCACTGTGGTCTTTTTGTTTGGGGTGGGGCGGATGTGGATTTCCAGTGAGATTAGTTTATGATCAGATCTCACCAATGAGGGATATACTTCCGGTGTGGAGCATTTTGTCCCCATGTTTGTGATAATGAGATCTAGTATATTTTCTCCTCTCGTGGGAACAGTGAGTAGCTGTTCCATGGCATTTGAATTTATGAACTCCAGGAATCGTTGGGCTAGAAAGTTAGGGCTTGAGTAATGTTCCCAGTCTATATTCGGGTAGTTGAAGTCACCCAATATGATGGTGTTTGGAGATACATTTATACCCTCCAGTGTCTTCAGGAAGGCTGTGTGGGGCTCCTGAGTTTGAGAGGGTGGCCTGTAGCATGCTACAATTTGTAGAGCAGTTTTGCCTATGGTTAGTTGCACCTGGATGGTTTCCGAAGCTTTGTGCGTTGCCACCAACCTGGAGGAGTGGGTATCCTTTATGAATATGGATACACCCCCTCCTTTTGTGGTGTGGTCCGGGTTTTGGGGCCGGAACGCATGATATGAGGTAAAACCTAATAGTGCCGGGGTGCTCTCAGGAGCCTTGAACCAGGTTTCAGTTACAGCACAGACATCTATGTTCTCCATACTGAGAAGGGCCTCGAGTGCGTGCATTTTGAGATTTAGACTTCTGGCATTGAGCAGCATTACCCTCAGTTTCTTCCCATTTTTGTTTTCTAGGGTGGTAGGTTTAGAATTTGAGCCTTGCCTAAAAAAGGCACTATGGGGTGGCAAGAGCCTTAGCCAATATCCGGAATCCCAGGGGTGACAGGTGCAAGCCGTCCCTTGCGAAGCAGCATGGCTTGTCAAGCATGTCATCCCACTCAGACGGACACTGGATCCCCTTTGAATGACACCAGACATTAAGCCAATTGTTAAAGCTGATCATCTTGTCTCTATATTGTGGCATCATTCTTGGTGAAGGAAGGATACTGCTCAGGGTCAGGGTCATACCTGCCTGGGCTACATAATCAGAGAGCTCCTCTATGTCTCTTTTCATGTAGTCCAGGGAGGTACGTCTCAGGTCGTTCACACCAGCATGGACAATGACTGTGTCATATTTGTACTTGCCGTGGAGTGACCAGAGTGCTTGTGTTATGTGGCGGATTCTACCGCCCGATAGGCAGCTTACTGTGACCCTCTCCTTGTTCAGCCTGGTGAGTGGGACGTCAGTGTGTCTGACTATGGAGTCACCTATGACAAGTATGTTTGGTGTTGTATTTGGCCTTAAGGGCTGTGACTGCTTTGCACACTGCTTTTGTGGTTTATGTGTTGCTTGTGGGGTGTCTTGAGGTAGCAGTTGTTTGGGTGTCTGCTTTGGAGGCCTCTGCTGTTTAGGTAAATTTTACTCAGAGCCTCCGAGTATGTCTTTGTGTGTTTATGTGTTTGATTCAGTGGTGTGGTAGCATTATGTGAGGCTGGTTTTGTGGTGTGTGTAGTTGCCTTCTCCTCCTGTCTGGTCTTGCCAGTCCTGAGTTGAGAGAGCTCAGCCTCCAGTTTGGCTAAATAGCTGCATCTCTCGTAAGTATTTGTGTTATGTGGGAGGAGGAGAGGGTTGTCTGTGTACATGAGGCAGTTATAACATTGCCTCAAGATTCCCAGATTCACCAGCTGGACCGGAGAGGAGATTGACAACTGACCTTTGGACATGCTAGAATAATATTGGGAATTCCTTAATAATTGAAAACAAGGGCCAGTGGGGAGTGAGGGTGTAGTGCTTTTAAGTTTTAGTGCTGACTTATATAATTGCTATAGTGAGCAAGTGCCAGGTAACTTGAGTGCAATGTGTTACAAGTAACTAAATGCAAAAACGACAAACAGTAACTTTCAAGTGAAACAAGGAACTAGTACAGTAAGCAATGCAGATATCACTAGTGATCCACAGAAGCGCTGAGAAGCCGCGTATTAGGTGGAATTAGCTTCCAGGGAAATAACAAGCAAACAAACAACAAGCATATAAATAAAGCTAGATTCAGCAGGCCTGGAGCTAGTCTATGCTAGAGCAAACAAGGTGTACCAATTTCAGTAAGCTACAGTTCAAATATTCAGGCACTATAAACCTTTAACCAGAAATTCCCAGCTCAGAAGGGCAGAGTCCAGCCTCTTCTCCCACAAGAGTGCAGACCACGAACCTTCTTAATGTAAAATAACTGGCCTGAAGCCCGAGTGCCTAAACCAGAACTAATACCCTTGGACACTGGGCTCTCAATCAGCACTTCCCGACTTAGAAGGATGAAAGCTACCTGTCCTGCCACCACAGTGCTTGCCACAAACCTTCCTAATGTAAAACAACTGGTCTGAAGCCCAAGTGCTTAATCCAAAAGACTTAGAATGATAGCTACACTTTAATCAAGTTACAACCAAGCAGTAATAAATACAATTGAATACTTTAGAGAATGTCTGGATTAGTGCTCAAGTTACACAAACAAAGCTAGATCCAGCAGGCCCGAATCCAGTCTATGCCACAGCAAACAAGGCGCACCAACTTCGGTTAGAAGCAGTTCAGATATGCATGCACTATAAGCCTTTAACCAGAAATTCCCAGCTCAGAAGGGCAGGGTCCAGCCTCTCCTCCCACAAGAGTGCAGACCACAAACCCTCTTAATGTAAAATAACTGGCCTGAAAGCCCAAGTGCTTAAACCAGAATTAATACACTTTTAGAATAACAGACACTGAGCCCTCAATCAGCAGTTCCCAACCTAGAAGGATGTAAGCTACCTGTTCTGCCACAACAGTGCAGACTACAAACCCTCTCAGTGCAAACAACTGGTCCGAAGCCCAAGTGTTTAAACCAAAAGGCTTAGAATGAGTTACACCAAGCAGTAATAAATACAATTGAGTATTTTTAAGATGATGCAAAAGTAAAATGAAGTAGGTAGAAACACAAGTACAGTAAAAGCAGATAATTTTTTTTTTTTTTATCTGAACAAGTGCTGAGATCAAAGAAACAGATTTGAGTGCTGAAACTAGAAAACTGGCTAGTTATAAGAAAAAAAAAAACAAGCTAGAAGGCTTCCCTCAAACACCGAAGGGCTTGGGGGCTCAGAAGCCTACAAATAGTCTATACCACTTAACAGGAAAGGCAGGATATAAGCTTAATTTTTTTTTTTGTCTGTTTCCCAGATGCTCTCTTTGTACACAGTAGGAGTGCCTGAAATCAGAATATGATCTCACTGCACTCAGTTGATTGAGCAAATGAGATGGGCCCAGAGGCAGGCTGAGGGGCGGGCAGTTTCAAGGCCACTAAGATTAACACCAAAACAAAAACATGGAGGGTGGGTGGGAATAACTGAAGAGCAGAATAACTGCAACTTGAGTTCAATATTCCTTCAACACAGTTTAAATCAAATTAAATACTGTATTTTTTTTAAAAAAAGTGCAGATAAAGGTACTTAAATTCTCTTATACGTCCAGTTGAATATAACCAAGTTCTTAGCTGGCCAAAGCTGAGGTTTTTAAGCAATAAAAATTTCACAATGCACCACTTAAAAAGGCAAGGACAGGAAATCAAAGAATGTGGCTACCCCCACACCTGTAATTACTAGCAAATAACACACTAGCTTCAGTTCAAGTTACTAAAGAGCAGAATAACTGCAACTTGAGTTCAATATCCCTTCAACACAGTTTAAATCAAATTAAATACTGTATTTTTTTTAAAAAAGTGCAGATAAAGGTACTTAAACTCTCTTATACGTCCAGTTGAATATAACCAAGTTCTTAGCTGGCCAAAGCTGAGGTTTTTAAGCAATAAAAATTTCACAATGCACCACTTAAAAAGGCAAGGACAGGAAATCAAAGAATGTGGCTACCCCCACACCTGTAATTACTAGCAAATAACACACTAGCTTCAGTTCAAGTTACTAAAGAGCAGAATAACTGCAACTTGAGTTCAATATTCCTTCAACACAGTTTAAATCAAATTAAATACTGTATTTTTTAAAAAAGTGCAGATAAAGGTACTTAAATTCTCTTATACGTCCAGTTGAATATAACCAAGTTCTTAGCTGGCCAAAGCTGAGGTTTTTAAGCAATAAAATTTCACAATGCACCACTTAAAAGGCAAGGACAGGAAATCAAAGAATGTGGCTACCCCCACACCTGTAATTACTAGCAAATAACACACTAGCTTCAGTTCAAGTTACTAAAGAGCAGAATAACTGCAACTTGAGTTCAATATTCCTTCAACACAGTTTAAATCAAATTAAATACTGTATTTTTTTTGTAAAAAGTGCAGATAAAGGTACTTAAATTCTCTTATACGTCCAGTTGAATATAACCAAGTTCTTAGCTGGCCAAAGCTGAGGTTTTTAAGCAATAAAAATTTCACAATGCACCACTTAAAAAGGCAAGGACAGGAAATCAAAGAATGTGGCTACCCCCACACCTGTAATTACTAGCAAATAACACACTAGCTTCAGTTCAAGTTACTAAAGAGCAGAATAACTGCAAGTTGAGTTCAATATCTGAGTTACTGTGTCAGGACGACAAAGAGCCTCTGCAGAGATGACCAGCAGACACTGCATTCATTTTTACTGTAAGTTTTGTAGAAATTCTCTCCATAATCTAGAAGACATATTTTGTATGGGCTTGTTGGTACCCCTGCATATTGACAGCAGAATTTATACAGTATTCAAGGAACAGTGTACAGGTTCTGTGAACTGCTTGTATGTGTGTGTGGGGGTGTGCCAGATGTAGCTGTGCTGCAGTAGTTGCCTGCTCCAGAGTGGCAGCTGGGACAGTAGTTAGGAGGCATACATGGTTAGGATTAGTTAAACATACCCCTAGAAAGAGAAAATGTTTTGGCCTTTCCCAAGAAATGTTTAAGACGTTGGAAGGGAGAGTGAATGAAATCATGTAGTCTTTCAAGCTCCTTATTCATCCCATGTATTTAAATAATCTATGCACTCCAGAGAAACACTGGTACTTGTAAATGAAGCGGGCAAGGGCAGATCAGTAAGGATAAAGAATGAGTTTGATAAAAGGCAACAGAGAAAGAGTGGATACAGGCCAGGCAACAAGGCTTGTA
Source organism: Protopterus annectens (assembly GCF_019279795.1). NCBI lineage: Eukaryota > Metazoa > Chordata > Ceratodontiformes > Protopteridae > Protopterus > Protopterus annectens. The sequence continues at coordinate 599,408,021 of NC_056727.1, forward strand.
CACTGGGGAAGGGATGGTCAGATCTCTGTCAACCAAAGAGAGGGCTGATGCCTCCCAGCTGTGGACTACTTTACCTCATTTCCATCCCCAAGCTTGCTGGATGAGAGAGAGTATTATTTTGGAAACATAGCATGTTATGTTGTCCTGTCTCGCCTTCCTTCTTACTTGTTGGTTTTGGAGCCGATCCTCTGCCGAATACTATAGCCCAAAGTCTTTCACGTGGCTCATGGCAGAATAGCTATCCCATCATGCATTGTGTAATTCCCTAGATCTCGTTTGCCACTCAGCGAGTTCGGATGCTCTACTCCTTGGCCGTGGCTAAGTTTTGAAAAACTTTTATTTTTTGAACCTTTGTAAATTGTTTATGCATTATTAGTCATAGGGTGCTAGTTAGTTCTCTCATCTCTTGTTGTTCTCATATGCTGTTATTTTTGCTGTGTTGCTGTTTTGTTGGCCGTCGCTTTAGTCGCAAGGCCTGTTTGTCTATCCCGTCCAGTTGTTCTTAAACGGTGTTTAGTTGTGTGTTTCCTGGTCTGTTTCTTGGCTTGTTTAAATTAGAGAGCCAAGTACTTGCTTCTCTTAGAGGGTTTGACCTTTTCTTCTCTGTCAACAGCTGCTAGGTCCATTTAAGTTAGAGGGCCTAGCACCAGTATGTATTAGAGGGCTCAGCTGTATTTCTTTGTCAAATGTTGGTTTGTTGCTGTGTTCTGTTTTATTAGTGTTTTAGCAGACTATTTAAAAAAATAATAAATGTGTGTGTGTGTATATATATATATATATATATATATATATATATATATATATATATATATTTGTTTTTTTGTGTTAAATTTGTATCTAGTTAGAATGTTGTTTTTTCATAGCTTTAGTATTTGTCCTTCTCTCTGACCATGTCTAAAGAAACTAAAGAGAAGGAGCCTAAACCCTCAAGATTTAAAAAGTGCCAAAAATGTCCTTAACTGATGGACGCAGAATCTGCGTTTATTGTTTGGGGGCCATTCACCTCCAGGAATAGTGTACCTTTTGTCATTTCTTCAGCTGCCATGTTCTTCAGGAAAGAAGGAACAAGCTTGTTGTTAGAGGGCTCCTGGAAACTTCTGGTGAAGCTTTGGAAAGCCAGAGTACCTCCTCCAAATCTAAGTCACCATCTTATAGGGGTGAAAAACCTACTAAGAGACCATCCTCCTCTTCATTGGCTCATTCAGAGCCACCTTTAAAAATACCAGAACTTCAGAGAATTCTATCTCTTAGGCTCCACAGGTATCGGAGCCGAGAGAGACTACCTTTCGGAGTCAGTCCACAGAGTAATCACCGGTCTCCCCTACTTTGAGAGCCCCCATTTTGGAGAGATCGCGCTCACCATCCCTTTCCTCCAGGTCCACTAGGAGCTTATTGGATGATGATGTGGATAGGGTGGTGCTCAGACTTCTGAAGTCGCCGGTGCTGGCTAAATTGTTTTCAGCTCTGTCCGAATCTGCTCCGGAGCCAACTAAGATTCTTTCATTCACAACTCTTCCTCCGAGCCAATCTGGATCTTCAGAGCCAGAGTGCCAAGTACTGATTGATATGGAACCGTCTGTTTCAGGAACCCTTCAGGAGATTTTGGAACCGTCGTCTGCTGTGACACCCTCAGTGCCATCTGAGGTGTCTAGGAGCTGAAGCTCTCCAGTCAGCTCCAGAGGGTGATGGTCTCACCCGAGTTTCCACTGTGCCGAGCTTACCCCTAGGGGCTTCATCGCGGGTGAGCTTGGCTCCTACATGGGTCTCGGAGCCAATCTCTTTGGAGCTGGGATTCCTTCCCTTTCTTCAGATCGGGAGGGGTTCTTGGAGCCAGGGGGGCCTGCTTTCAAGCTGACAGTGTGCTGTCCTCCTACAGTGCCACACAAGGGTACTGATAGTCTTCCCCCTAGGGCACTGGTGTTGGTTTCGACACCATCCCATCCTCAGGACAGTGGAGATTCAGGGCCTCAGGTAACCCCACTGGGTGAGTCCCATTCTCCCAAGACCTCCCCAGAGTCCCCTTCTGAGGAGGCTCCTTGGAAGAAGACATGCTAGAGGAAGCATATAGACTCCCCTGATGAGTCCATCACCTCAGATACTGACCTCGAGGAGTCAGAAGGGTCCCCACGGTCAGCCTCTGAAGATATCCCCTTTATAGATATCTTGTAGATCCTGAAGCAGATTGGCGGCTGAAAGTCCTTTAACTCTTCTGATGAGTCAGTATACGTGAAGGCCTTCGGATCTCAACCTTCAGCCTCTTGGGTGTCTCCGCTCTTCGATGAACTGATGGAGTTGGTTAGTCAAAAGGTATGGGAGTCACCAGACACTATGGAACCAGTCCCTAGGAGACCAAATAAATTTATAACAGCACCAACAGAAAAGCCGCCACCAAGAAGGAACTTTCTGAAATGTCTTCATCTGTTCATCCGCTGAATAAAGAATCTCAAACGATAGACAGATATGGGAAGCGAATTTTCTTGTCAGCGACTTTTACCCTCCGATCGCTGAACAATCTAACGTACTTCACCAGACTGCAGAGAGATCTCCTGAAGGAGTTAGGAGATGCTCTACAAGGGTCACTAGCTGTGGGGGTGTCAAAGTGACCTCCCAGCTATCCACCTTAAATTCCATAGTTAAGTCTTCCATGAGACTGATTTCCTACGCAGCGAATGGAGCGGGCAGGGCAGCAGGTTCAGGAGTTTCCCTAAGGAGACCCTCCTGGATGCGCTTCTGTAACTTTGTGGAACCTTTTAAGTCTACCTTTGTCAATGCCCCTTTTGATGATTCCTCACTCTTTGGACCTAAAGTCAAGGACACACTCACCAGATGCAAGCAGGAAGGAAAAACTCTCTCTGCCTTTGGGGTGCATTTTTCCGTACTTTCCAGACCCTATCCTAAGGGCCAGAAGGGTGGAAAATGTGGTTCAAAAAATCCCAGGGAGTTTTTCAGGGCGCACGTGGTGAATCTTTCCCTAGGGGCAGATGGGGAGGAAATAATGGTAGATGCTGTCCACGAGGCAGAGGGGTCCCGCAAAATCAGGGTGACTGTGATTCGTTTCGCTGACAACCCTTTAAGTGCTCCTGAAAGGAGGCCTGTCTATCCTACTCTGGAGGCAGTCGGGGGAGCGATTATCTCTGTACCCAGAAGCCTGGTGAAATAATACAAAAGACAAGTGAGTACAAAGTGTAATATCCCGAGGTTACTCCATACCTTTTTCCCTTCCCGTTTCACAACTCAGAAGGATCCCGGATGTTCCACCCAGTCTAAGGGAACAGGCAACTCTAGAGAATCAAAAGTTACTAAACAAGAGAGTCATCCAAGAAGTCTCTGCAGACCAAGTAGGAATTGGAACTTACTCAAGATTTTTTTTGGTGCTAAAAAAAAAACAGGGGACTGGAGACCCATTTTGGATCTCGGCAAACTAAATGAATATGTAAATAAGGCCAAGTTCCAAATGATGACACTGTAGTCAGTTCTTCCCTTTTTAGGGAAAGACAATTGGATGTACTCGATAGACCTCCAAGATGCATACTACCATATAAAAATGGACAGAGCATCAAGGAGTCATCTGCGCTTCCAGCTGGGAGCCAGTCATTATCAGTTCAGAGCTCTGCCCTTTGGCCTCACTACAGCCCCCAGAGTGTTCACCAAATGCATGGCAGTAGTCACGGCTCACTTGAGACAGTTAGGAATGCAAATGTTTCCATATCTAGATAACTGGCTCCTGACTGCCACCACCAAGCTTCTTCTTCAACAGTTGAGAGAATAGACCTTACACATTTGTTCTCCGTTAGGGATTTCAATAAATGTAGAAAAATCTGCCTTGTTGCCTATCGACATATTACCTTTATAGGAGCAGAGTTAGACACTGTCTCCATGATAGCAAAATTACCTACAGAAAGAGTTGTGGTACTCAGACAACAGATTTCCAATCTTCTGCCAAGGCTGAAAGTAAAAACGGTCCTGAAAGTTCTAGGTACAATGGCATCAACTGTAATTCTAGTTCAGTTAGCCAGGATGCACATGAGAATTCTCCAATGGCTCCTCTTTTCTCAGTGGTCCCTACAAGAACTTCCAATGTCTCACTAGATCTTTCTTACAGAGTCTTGCAAGAAGGATCTGAGTTGGTGGCTTCTCTCCAGTCATGTCACATCAGGTCGACCTTTTACCCCACAACAGCCTCTGGCCACAGTGACCATAGACACCTCCCAGATAGGGTGGGGGAGGGGCCTTTTCTAGGAAGGATGGTCCAAGGCACTTGGCAAGATCACAAGATCCATTTGCACATCAGTGTCCTAGAGATGAGAGCAGTGCTCTTGGCATTGCAAGCACTTCAGGACTCCTCTTCCATTAGGAACTATTTCAATTCAGTTAGACAATGTCGGTGGTCTGGTACATAAACAAGGAGGAACCATATCCTATCCCCTTTGCCGAGAAGCTCTGAGTTTGGCAGTGGGCAATCTCTTCCCAGCGTTTTCTGGTAGCAATGCACATGCCGGGGAAATCTAGCGTGATAGCAGACAGGCTAAGCAGAGCTATTCTGTTGCCTCACAAGTGGTCCCTGAAGAAAGAGATAGCAAGATTTTCTGGAGATGGGGGTCAGCCTTGCTGCGACCTATTTGCCAATCACATGAATGCCAAATGCAGCAGCTATTTTGCCCTGATCCCCCCTCTGAGGGAGTCAGCCAGGGATGCTCTTGTTCACGATTGGCCCTCGGGACTTCTGCATGCCTTCCCTCCCTTTCCCTTGATTCCACAAGTCATTCAGAAAGCTTACTCATTGGGAAGCAGGATGATTCTCATCGCTCCATACTAGCCTCGTCAAATTTGGTTTCCCTTCCTTTGGCCACATCTACAGGAGGAACCGTGGACCCTGGACTTAGTTCCAGACCTTCTCACTCATATGTCAGGAACCCTTCACCCCTCCCTCCAAACCCTCAGTTTGACAGCATGGCTGCTCCAGTTCCCACTTTATTCTGGCTTCATAATTTCACACCAGTAGTTAAACATATCATATTATCTTTGCACAAAGCTGCTACTAGGAAGGTATATTTAAGCAAATGGAGAAAATTCTCACTCTGGGCTCAGAGTAAAAATATTGACCCCTTTTCTGCTCCGATCCCTTCTATCCTGGAGTTCAGAGATCTTTCAGCAAGGTTCTGCTGCAGCTACCATCAAGGTGCAATTGACTGCTATCTCTAAATTTCATATAGGATATTGAATTTCTAACTTGATGTCACACAGGTTGTGTAAGGCCTTTCTCAGGGGCACCTGTTTGTTGAGACCCCCTGTTAAAGAACCACTCTTGCCATGGGATTTGAATTTTGTTCTAACTTATCTGACCTTGCCCCATCATCATCTTGGGACCTCAAATTTTTGTCTTGGAAGACAATTTTCGTAGTTGCTGTCACCTCTGCAAGAAGGATCTCTGAATTGCAAGCCGTATCAGTCAAACCCCCTTATTTAATCTTCCATAAGGATAGGGTGTCCCTACAGACGAATCCTTCCTTTTTACCTAGTGTGTGTTCTCATGGTAATTTAAACCAATCTTTTGAACTGCCAGTGTTCTTCCCTAATCATAGCAACAAGGCAGAATATAAGTTGCACCAGTTAGATGGGTGTAGACAACTTTATTTCTATTTACATAGAACCAAACATATCAGGAAATCTGATAATTTATCTCATTTTCAGCCGCCAAGAAAGATATGCCAGTCTCTAAAGTTTCACACTCAAACTAGCTCTCAAATTGCATTACATTTATTTACAATGCCAATAACAGACCATTTAAAGTCAAGGGCCATTCTACTAGGGCCATGGCAACGTAATCTGCTTACCTATAGCTAGACTATCAATGGACATTATTTGCGCTGCTGCTACGTGGGCAACACCTCACGCATTATTACTCATCACAAACAAACAAACAAGTGGATTTGGCCTCCAGGGACAGGGTCTTTTGGTTTCACTGTGCTGAAATGTGTACTCCCATGAGTCACCCTGGAAATATGGTGCTAGGGACGCTGTCCCAACAAGTAAGAATGAAAGCGAGGTAGGACAACATAACATAAAGAAGTTATGTACTCACCATAACGTTGCATGTTGGTTGTCCATCTCGCCATTCATTCTTACAACCTCCCCCCCACCTTCCCCATACCTAAGGCTCCTAGAGAAGCTGGATGATTTCTTCCTTGGACAGGAGCTCCTCAGGCTTTCTTCTTTCTTTCATCTTTCTCTTTTCCTTTCCATCCTTGTGGTACCTTTTATGGTAGGACTAGTGGTCTCTTATGACTAGGAGCAGCAGCAAACAAGATCTGGGGAATTGCACAATACGTGATGGGATAGCTGTTCTGCCACGGGCCAAGCGAAAGACTTTGGGCTATAGTATGCAGCCAAGTCGGAGCCGAGTATCTGCTCCAAACCCAACAAGTAAGAATGAATGGCGAGATGGACAACAAACATGGAACATTATGGTGAGTACATAACTTTTCTTTTTCTATCTACTTCAGACAGCTGACTTGAGAGAAATTATGTCCATGAGCTACTTTGAGTTCCTCCAGTTTTCTCCTTTTCTGGATGTGCCACCTCTGCTCAGAAATTAGAGGTAGCGCCAACGTCAGAGAAAGAAATAAAGGTTTTATTGAAAGCTTTTCTGGGTGTCCAAGAAAGAGTGACTTTAGAGGTCTATCCTAAGTCTGTCCAGTCTAAACATTATTGTAAGGTGCCATCTGTGCAGTTCCTACTCCCACTGTTATTGAACATGACTTCTAGGCTGTATTCGAGATGAAAAGGGTTGAGCTCAAGCCCTAAATTAGTTTAATTTAAGCAATGTTGTAGGCTTGAAAGTGAAGATTGCCACCCTGCACTCCTCCTCCAACTGTTGCTAAAGCATACCCACCTGGTTACTGTGGATATGAAAGATGCCTAGCTTCATTTTCCTTTTCTCAAGGTTCATAGGCAGCAGTTCAGGTTCACAATGTGGAAACGGCTATTTTCTATTCAGTATCTTACCCGTTTGGCCAGTAGAAAAGTTCTTTTATTTCGTCATTAGCTTACATTTTTGGGCCATCTACCAGTGTCTTTAGGGCATGGAAACCAGTATTTTCACAAAAGGATTAAGAGCTTTCATGTCTCTGCAAACACTGACGATTGCCTTATTCAGACATACTTTTTGAAAAGTGGCTGCTGTTTAAATTTTTCATAGTATTCTAAGCCTGAGCATCTCCACAATGTTCACAAGTCAGTCTGGTCTTCTGCATGCATCTAGACTTAAAGCATTTCGGGGTACATGACTTGTATAATGTTCCTTCCGTAAGGCAATATGGTGCTAATGAATCAATTTCTCTTGAAAGCTTAACAGGAGACACACTTAATGGGGCATCTCTAAATGCCCTAGTATGTTAGCTTGTGTCATAATGATTCTGTCCAAAAATAATGACCAAATGCAGCAAGCTAAAAGAACTTCCTTTATTCCAACAAATAACACAAGTACTTTCACAGAACGTATCTGCTTCTTCAGGTGATGGCATCTGTACTTTTCATCTAGCTGTTTTTATACTTACTGATTAGTACATTAATTGAATAATCATCTAGTTAAAATCATTAACTTTTAAAGTTATATTTCTTTATGAGCTTCAGATATACATACTCATATAAACATAAGCATAAAAACAAACGCATTAAAATTCTAATAAAATGTTTAGTATATTCACTTAATATAATTATGTAAGTGATTTAATTCAGGTTTAAGGGAAAATATTTCATTGACACTGGGGGGGGGATACATGCATTGAAGTGCAGTATCCACTTATTTTCCTTTCTTTGAGTATCATTTTTGATGTCCCCACCTCTCTTTGTTAGAGATACATTTTCTAAAATTAAAAATGTAAATACATGCTACTCATTTGTACTCAGTATATGTTTATACAGAGTTAGTAATAACCTGTCTCCTTATTTCAGACATGTGACTGCTTATACGCTGCTTAAACTTTTAGTTTGTTTTTCCTATATAGAACGCTGTGCATAGCACACATCTTGCCATATAAATAATGCTGCTAGTGTTGCAACTTACATAAGCTTTAATGAGAAATTCTGTCTCGAGGAATCAATAAAACTCTTACTAGTATATATATGTTTATCGCATACACACTTCCAACATCTATATGTTCCTACATATTTCTTAAGTGAACTGCGTTGTTGTTGTTTGTAGCATAATTTATTTTTTATAGCGTTACATTTCCTAAGAAATTCGGAGATTTAAGATTTTTAACAAACGAACATTTACATTTTTATTTATAAAGATATATATACATCTTATTCATCTGCTCTTACTGTAACTGTCTTAGTTGCTCTTCTGCGTGCTATCTGTTCAGTCGCTCTTACTCTGCACTTATTACTGCTTGTTAGTAGCCTTCTAATTTACTGCCTTCTGCACTTGTTTTTTAGTCATTTGTTAATTTAATTGTATTTATTTGAACTGTATTTGCCGTAGTATTGCTACACGCTCGGATGTGCTGGCCTGCACTACAATTTGAATTTTATTTACTGCTGTTTTAGCTGCTTTTCTGTAACAAAAAAAAAATTCTAAGCTTGTTTCCTGGCTTTCCTGTAACTAGTCAAGTCCAGATACAGCCTTGCTGTATCCAGGACTGTTGGTAAGCTTCTGAGCACCCCAAGCCTTTCTGTGTTGGAAGGAAGCCTTCTAGCTTATCAGTGGGAGTTATAAGCACTAGGTAGCCTATCTACCATGGGAGGAGTGGGCTTTGCCCTGAAATTGTAGTTCATTGGCCGTTTGGGCAGTTTTTCCATCTCTTTCTACTTTCTGGTTAAAAGCCCGTTTTGCGTTTGGTCCCCGCCTTTCCTATAACTAGTGTAATCCAGGTACAGATTTGCTGTATACAGGACTGTTGGTATGCTTCTGAGCCCCCCAAGCCCTTCTGTGTTGGAGAGAAACCTTCTAGCTTATCAGTGGGAGTGGTAAGCACTAGGTAACCTATCTACCACAGGAGGAGTGGTTTCTGGCCCAGAAATTATAGTTTATTGGCCATTTGGGAAGCTTTTCCATCTCTTTCAACCTTCTGATTTAAAAGCCTGTGTTTGCGCTTGTTTCCTGCCTTTCCTATTACTAGTCAAGTCCAGGTACAGATTTGCTGTATCCAGGACTCTTTGTAACCTTCTGAGCCGCCAAGCCTTTCCGTGTTGGAGGGAAGCCTTCTAGCTTATCAGTGGGAGTGGTAAGCATCAGGTAGCCTATCTACCACAAGAGAAGTGGTCCCTGGCCCAGAAATTGTAGCTATTTACTGTTTGAGCAGATGTTCTTCGTTCCCCATTGCTGCAGTCCTTACTATTGGGTATAGTCCGCGTCCAGTCGGCCCGAATACCAGAGTATAAGGCTGACGTTGGTCAGGGCGCATTAGACTGACGTCAGTACGTCAGGGTACTAATGCGCATGACCGACGTCATATCCTCAGTCTTTTTTGCCGCATGGTCCGATGCAGAAGCAGTTTTGCGAGTGCAGGTTGGCGTTCTGAAATATTTCCGAAACCGGAGTTTCAGACCGAAACAGAGTTGGCTAAGTACCCCGTTGGGGAACATTTTGGTTTTTTCTTGCCTCAGTATTTTAACGGATGTCAGAAAAAGTGAATAACTGTATTTCTTGTGGGAAACAGATACCTCATAGGGATTACCATAGCTTGTGTATACCTTGTTTAGGGCCTGAGCACGGCGTTGTTGGTTGCCGTTCTTGTGCTAGGTTTAACAAACGCACTATTAAGAGGAGGTTAGACTGTGCCAGGTTAGTGTTTGGGAAGCGTTGCAATTATAAAATGCCGCCGGATGCTCCGGCGCTTCGCTCAAGAAGCGCAAGGACAAAACAGCGAAGCCTAGGGTTGATGAACCGGCAGTCCCGGACGTCGGTTCTTTAGAAGGCTCAGTGGAGCCAGAGGTTTTGCCAGGAGTTTCCATGGAGTCTCAGGCAGAAACTTTACTGTTACAGGATGTGCCTTCTCAGGAGGTAGGCCAGGCTGAGGGGGCTTCTCAGGTAACTGTTCTTCCCTCTCTTCCCAAGGTAGTTAGAGCCTCTCCTTCTGTTGCCAAAACTTCTTTGAGAGGTAAGCCAAGTTCAGCTTCAGTGGGGGCTTCTCCTAGCATTTCGGGTTCTGTACCTAAGAAACATATGCTTAAAATGGCAGAAGATTTGATTACTATGATTAGAGGTTCTATGCCCCCGCCTGATAAGAGGCCTAGGGTGGAACCGGAGTTTGATAGTTTTGAACAGTGTTCAGAGGCTTCAGAGTCTTCTCTTGGAAGACTTGCGGGAGTATCCTACTTATTCTGATTCTGATGTGGATGATTCCACTCCTACAGCTTCTCCTCCTGAGGATTTCTCATTTTCAGAGACTCTGCATTCCATGAGGGAGCACTTTAAATGGGAAGGCCAGGATTACTCTGATTCAGGAAAAGGCTTAGGGAATTCTTGTTTTTACCCCAGCATAGGCCCTTAGCTATTCCTCCTGTGTTGAATGTGGTGGAAGATGTTTTGCAGAGGCTTCCCTGAACCCTGACTCTTTGCCTCCTGCTCCTGTTAAGCCTGATAGGTATTATAGGATGCCCTAAGCTCATAAGTATTTGTTTAAGAGTCCTAGGGCGGACCCAGAAACTATTTCTCAAGGGCCTAAAGGTGTTAAGGCTTCTGTGGTTAAAAATCCTGTTCCCACTGATAGAGGCAAGGGCTTTGGATAGGTGGGGAAAGAAAGTGTATACTTCTTCTACTCTAGCCATGAGAGCGTTGAATTGTCAGTTTCACATGCTAAAATATCAGAATTATCTCCTTTCACAATTAAAATCTAAGGTGGATGCTTTGGCGGAAGGTATTGAGTGTAAAGAGTTGCTGGATTTGGTTCATGTGTCTGAACAAGTGGGTAAGCATTCTTTGCAATGTGGTTTTGATGCTGTACAGGCCTCCTCGAGGGTGGCTGCTACTAGTTCTGTTCTTCGCAGGCATGCCTGGTTGAGGGATCAGAATTTAGCTGAGCATGTTAAGACAAGGATTTTGGATGCTCCTTTACAGTCTGATGTGTTGTTTGGATCGCCTGTGGAAGCAGTTTTAAAGAAAATGGAGGACAAAGCTAAGTCTATGCAAACTGTTAAAGATTTTTGCAGGTGCAGCCACCAAGTTTAGTAGGAATTGGCCTGCTAAGCGGTGGACATATCCTGCTTATGATTCCCAGTCTAGGGGTAGGTCTAGACGTGGTAGGGGCAGGGCTCAAGGTTCTTTTAGGCCTAGAACAGGGAGTTCACCTGCTCAGACTTCTGGTGAGGGCAGGGGTCAGTCCTTTCGTAAACAGACCCAATGACCTGTCTTTTCAGCTGCCAGTAGATTCTCGTCTGGCAGCTCCTTTGGGAGGAAGACTGTCTCTTTTCAAAGAAAATTGGGATTTAATTACTCAAGACAAATGGGTGTTGGATATCATTCACCACGGTTACAGATTTTATTTCCATACAATGCCCCCTTTCAAAGGCATGCCAGACGTTCCTCCTCCACAAAGAAAAGAGGCTCACAAGCAAGCTTCTCAGTTACTCCAGATGGGGGCCATTCAGCCAGTCCCTGTATCAGAAAGGGGCCTAGGATTTTATTCTCGCCTGTTCCTAGTACCAAAGAAGGGGAACACGTGGAGACCAATTTTGGATTTATCTCTCCTCAACACTTTTCTGGACATTCCCAAGTTCAAGATGTTGACGTTACAACAGCTTTTACCTCTGCTGGGCAAAGATCACTGGATGGTAACTTTAGATCTCAAGGAAGCTTACCTTCATGTGCCTATAAGGCTAAGTTGCAGGAAGTATCTGCGGTTTCGAGCTGGAAATTCTCATTATCAGTTCTCTGCATTGCCCTTTGGCTTATCTACTGCGCCCAGAGTATTCACAAAGGTTCTGGCTCCAGTGATAGCTTACTTCAGGCTTCAAGGAATTCAAATCTATCCTTACTTGGACGACTGCCTGATTCTGGCTCAAGAAAAGGAAGACCTTCTACAGCATCTGGAATATGTTATAGCAGTGCTAAGATGCCTAGGGTATTCTGTGAACGAAATAAAGTCCAGTCTAGTACCCTCTCAAGACATGTGCTTTCTGGGTGTGAGACTGAATACAGCAGCCCAGATGGCCTTTTAACCCCGGACAAACAAAAGAGTCTATCACTTTACTTCCATCAACTATCTCATCAGTCCGTGCTGACTGCAAGGACAGTCCTTCAAGCATTAGGGTTCATGGCATCTTGTATTCTGGTGCTTCCCAATGCCAAACTGCATATGAGGAAGCTACAATGGTATCTCAAAAATGTATGGACACAGCACTGCCAGGATTTGGACACTGTCATTCAAATAATACCTTGCCTTCAAAAAGAATTTTTGTGGTGGGCTCAGGAATGTCACCTAAACAAGGGACTCTCTGTGACCCGGCCAGAGGCGAGTCAGATTTTAACGACAGATGCCTCGGACATTGCTTGGGAGCTCATCTGAATGGAAAGTGGATACAAGACAAGTGGCCTGCCAGACTACAGCATCTACATATCAACATGAAGGAGATGTTAGCAGTCCAGTTTGCATTAATGGCTTTCAAGGAGTTACTTCTTCCAGGGCAGGTGTTGATTCTAACAGACAACACAACTGTCATGTGGTACATCAACAAGCAAGGGGAACACATTCTTATCCTCTATGCTGGCAAGCTATGATTTTATGGGAGACTGCGCTAAGCTTGCAACTAACTCTTCATGCAAGGTTTCTGCCGGAGCACAGAACTCCTTAGCAGATGTGTTAAGCAGACAAATCATGGATCCCCACAGTGGAAACTGGATCTTCATGTATTTCAAAAATTGACAGTGTCATGGGGAACTCCAGACATAGATCTGTTCGCTTCTCCACTAAACCACCAGCTGCCACAGTATTGCACAAAGGGGTTTCATCGCACAGCTTGGAAAGTGGATGCTCTGTCTTTCAGTTGGAAAAACCTTCATGTGTATGCCTTTCCTCCTCTGCCTCTTCTTCCAAAGGTACTATTAAAGGTCAGACAAGACAGGCCAAGGATGATTTTGATAGCTCCAGATTGGCCTCGGCAACACTGGTACCCACTACTCCGGAGTCTGGTAAGGAAGCCTCCATGGCCTTTACCTCTGATTCCTCATCTGTTATCTCAGAAGGATGGTCATCTGCTCAATGTCAAGCTTCACTCTCTTCATCTAACAGCCTGGCATATTCTGTGTTGAAACACAGCAGGTCTCAACTTCCTCAACAAGTTTTAAATGTGATTATGGAAGCTAGAAGACCTAGTACAAGGAAAGTGTACAGAAAAATGGAAGAGATTTTTATTTTGGAGTACAGCAAAGAATTTGCAGGTTTCTGAGCCTAATTTGAGTGTGGCTCTTCAATATCTTACTGAGTTATTGGACAAAGGTTTGTCCTTCTCTTCCATTAAGATTCATGCTGCAGCAATTTCAGCTCACTATGATTGTGACCCACCATTGTTTTCGCATCCTTTGTTCAAGCAGTTTCTTAGAGGGCAAAGAATATAAGACCCCCGTAGAGCTCCTACTCCTGCTTGGGATCTCAATTTTGTGTTGGAAAAACTTACTCTACAACCTTTTGAGCCTCGGCTACTGCTGAATTGAAATACTTGTCATGGAAGACTGCTTTTCTGTTGGCTATTACTTCTGCAAGAAGGGTGTCTGAGTTGCAGGCCCTTCTGGCAGTAGAGCCATTTTGATTTTCCATAAGGATAGGGTATCATTACGTACTAATCCTTCCTTTATGCCTAAGGTGGTTTCTAGTGTGGCTTTAAACCAAACTATTCATTTGCCTACTTTTATGCAGACCCCCAAAATAAAGGGGAAAAGATTTTGCACACTTTAGATGTACACAGGCAATTGCGTTATTATTTAAGCAGGACTAAGGATTTCAGGCAGTCTCAGCAGTTGTTTGTTTCTTTTGCTTTGAGTTCTCAGGGCAAGCCTGTGTCAAAACAAACTATTTCTAGGTGGATTGGCTTTTTGCATTGCATTTTGTTATTCCCATCATGGCAAGGAGATTCCAGCTGGGATTAGGCCTCATTCCACTAGGGCTACTGCCACTTCAACAGCATTTCTAAGGGGGGTGGCAACTAAGGATATTTTGGAAGCTGCTACTTGGAGTTCAGTGCATACTTTCTCTAAACATTATCACCTTCCTATCTACTCTAAGTCTAGGGCTGGTTTTGCCACAGCTGTTTTGCAAGGCATGTTGTCAGCTCCTGCTTCTTTATGATTTGCCAGCCTCCCTTACCTCTGCTTTGGGATTCTACCCAATAGTAAGGACTGCAGCAATGGGGAACGAAGAACATAGTACAGTTTTGTGCCTACCATAAATGTAGATGTTCGAGGATCCCCATTGCTGCAGTCCAATTTACCCTCCCTCCTTCCCTCTGTGTTTAGGGGTGGTTGTGTAGGTGAGGTTACATGCTTATATTTTTGTATATATTCTTGTATATATTGTACATATTTTTGGTGCAGGTATTTTGGGCCTTGTCTTTTAGGGTCTTCTGTCATCTGGGGCAAGAAAAGACTGAGGATATGACGTCGGTCATGCGCATTAGTACCCTGACGTACTGACGTCAGTCTAATGCGCCCTGACCAACGTCAGCCTTATACTCTGGTATTCGGGCCGACTGGACGCGGACTATACCCAATAGTAAGGACTGCAGCAATGGGGATCCTCGAACATCTACATTTATGGTAGGCACAAAACTGTACTTTTTTTTCCATCTCTTTCAACTTTCTGATTTGAAAGCCGCACTTGTGCCTGTTTCCCGCCTTTCCTATAACTAGCCTAGTCTGGTTACAGAGTTGCTGTATCCAGGATTGTTAGTAGCTTCTGAGCCCCCAAGCCTTTCTATGTTGAAGGAAAGCCTTTTAGCTTATCAGTGGGAGTGGTAAGCACTAGGTAGCCAATTGTAGCTGGAGCAAACAGCATCACTGAACCTTTAGGTAAATATGTAGAACACAAAATTAAACCAGTTATTTCCACACTTCCTTACGTGTGTAAAGATTCTTGGGAATTTTTGGCCTTTTATCCTACTGTCTGCCTCAGAAGATTTTCCAACAAAGGTTTTTCTGGTTTTTTTTCAAAAGTTTCAAGGGATAGGCTTTTTACTAAAATTCTCAGTCCCCAGATGGGGCTTCAAGGTATAAAATTTTTCCCCAACAAAAACCGTGGACTTTTGGATTTATCTCTCCTCAACACTTTTCTGGACATTCCCAAGTTCAAGATGTTGGCGTTACAACAGCTTTTACCTCTGCTGGGCAAAGATCACTGGATGGTAACTTTAGATCTCAAGGAAGCTTACCTTCATGTGCCTATAAGGCTAAGTTGCAGGAAGTATCTGGGTTTCGAGCTGGAAATTCTCATTATCAGTTCTCTGCATTGCCCTTTGGCTTATCTACTGCGTAGAGTATTCACAAAGGTTCTGGCTCAGTGATAGCTTACTTCAGGCTTCAAGGAATTCAAATCTATCCTTACTTGGACGACTGCCTGATTCTGGCTCAAGAAAGGAAGACCTTCTACAGCATCTGGAATATGTTATAGCAGTGCTAAGATGCCTAGGGTATTCTGTGAGCGAAATAAAGTCCAGTCTAGTACCCTCTCAAGACATGTGCTTTCTGGGTGTGAGACTGAATACAGCAGCCCAGATGGCCTTTTAACCCCGGACAAACAAAAGAGTCTATCACTTTACTTCCATCAACTATCTCATCAGTCCGTGCTGACTGCAAGGACAGTCCTTCAAGCATTAGGGTTCATGGCATCTTGTATTCTGGGTGCTTCCCAATGCCAAACTGCATATGAGGAAGCTACAATGGTATCTCAAAATGTATGGACACAGCACTGCCAGGATTTGGACACTGTCATTCAAATAATACCTTGCCTTCAAAAAGAATTTTGTGGTGGGCTCAGGAATGTCACCTAAACAAGGGACTCTCTGTGACCCGGCCAGAGGCGAGTCAGATTTTAACGACAGATGCCTCGGACATTGCTTGGGAGCTCATCTGAATGGAAAGTGGATACAAGACAAGTGGCCTGCCAGACTACAGCATCTACATATCAACATGAAGGAGATGTTAGCAGTCCAGTTTGCATTAATGGCTTTCAAGGAGTTACTTCTTCCAGGGCAGGTGTTGATTCTAACAGACAACACAACTGTCATGTGGTACATCAACAAGCAAGGGGACACATTCTTATCCTCTATGCAGGCAAGCAATGATTTTATGGGAGACTGCGCTAAGCTTGCAACTAACTCTTCAGGCAAGGTTTCTGCCAGGAGCACAGAACTCCTTAGCAGATGTGTTAAGCAGACAAATCATGGATCCCCAGTGAAACTGGATCTTCATGTATTTCAAAAATTGACAGTGTCATGGGGAACTCCAGACATAGATCTGTTCGCTTCTCCACTAAACCACCAGCTGCCACAGTATTGCACAAAGGGGTTTCATCGCACAGCTTGGAAAGTGGATGCTCTGTCTTTCAGTTGGAAAAACCTTCATGTGTATGCCTTTCCTCCTCTGCCTCTTCTTCCAAAGGTACTATTAAAGGTCAGACAAGACAGGCCAAGGATGATTTTGATAGCTCCAGATTGGCCTCGGCAACACTGGTACCCACTACTACGGAGTCTGGTAAGGAAGCCTCCATGGCCTTTACCTCTGATTCCTCATCTGTTATCTCAGAAGGATGGTCATCTGCTCAATGTCAAGCTTCACTCTCTTCATCTAACAGCCTGGCATATTCTGTGTTGAAACACAGCAGGTCTCAACTTCCTCAACAAGTTTTAAATGTGATTATGGAAGCTAGAAGACCTAGTACAAGGAAAGTGTACGCATGAAAAATGGAAGAGATTTTTATTTTGGAGTACAGCAAAGAATTTGCAGGTTTCTGAGCCTAATTTGAGTGTGGCTCTTCAATATCTTACTGAGTTATTGGACAAAGGTTTGTCCTTCTCTTCCATTAAGATTCATGCTGCAGCAATTTCAGCTCACTATGATTGTGACCCACCATTGTTTTCATCCTTTGTTCAAGCAGTTTCTTAGAGGGCAAAGAATATAAGACCCCACGTAGAGCTCCTACTCCTGCTTGGGATCTCAATTTTGTGTTGGAAAAACTTACTCTACAACCTTTTGAGCCTAGGCTACTGCTGAATTGAAATACTTGTCATGGAAGACTGCTTTTCTGTTGGCTATTACTTCTGCAAGAAGGGTGTCTGAGTTGCAGGCCCTTATGGCAGTAGAGCCATTTTGATTTTCCATAAGGATAGGGTATCATTGCGTACTAATCCTTCCTTTATGCCTAAGGTGGTTTCTAGTGTGGCTTTAAACCAAACTATTCATTTGCCTACTTTTTATGCAGACCCCCAAAATAAAGGGGAAAAGATTTTGCACACTTTAGATGTACACAGGCAATTGCGTTATTATTTAAGCAGGACTAAGGATTTCAGGCAGTCTCAGCAGTTGTTTGTTTCTTTTGCTTTGAGTTCTCAGGGCAAGCCTGTGTCAAAACAAACTATTTCTAGGTGGATTGGCTTTGCATTGCATTTGTTATTCCCATCATGGCAAGGAGATTCCAGCTGGGATTAGGCCTCATTCCACTAGGGCTACTGCCACTTCAACAGCATTTCTAAGGGGGGTGGCAACTAAGGATATTTTGGAAGCTGCTACTTGGAGTTCAGTGCATACTTTCTCTAAACATTATCACCTTCCTATCTACTCTAAGTCTAGGGCTGGTTTTGCCACAGCTGTTTTGCAAGGCATGTTGTCAGCTCCTGCTTCTTTATGATTTGCCAGCCTCCTTACCTCTGCTTTGGGATTCTACCCAATAGTAAGGACTGCAGCAATGGGGGAGCGAAGAACATAGTCCAGCTTTGTGCCTGCCATAAATGTAGATGTTCGAGGATCCCCATTGCTGCAGTCCAATTCCCTCCCTCCTTCCCTCTGTGTTTAGGGGTGGTTGTGTAGGTGAGGTTACATGCTTATATTTTTGTATATATTCTTGTATATATTGTACATATTTTTGGTGCAGGTATTTTGGGCCTTGTCTTTTTAGGGTCTTCTGACATCTGGGGCAAGAAAAGACTGAGGATATGACGTCGGTCATGCGCATTAGTACCCTGACGTACTGACGTCAGTCTAATGCGCCCTGACCAACGTCAGCCTTATACTCTGGTATTACAGTCCACTGGACGCGGACTATACCCAATAGTAAGGACTGCAGCAATGGGGATCCTCGAACATCTACATTTATGGTAGGCACAAAACTGTACTTTTTTTTCCATCTCTTTCAACTTTCTGATTTGAAAGCCGCACTTGTGCCTGTTTCCCGCCTTTCCTATAACTAGCCTAGTCTGGTTACAGAGTTGCTGTATCCAGGATTGTTAGTAGCTTCTGAGCCCCCAAGCCTTTCTATGTTGAAGGAAAGCCTTTTAGCTTATCAGTGGGAGTGGTAAGCACTAGGTAGCCTATCCTCCACAGGAAGAGTGAGTTTTGGCCCAGAAATTGTAGTTCATTTGGCCGTTTGGGCAGTTTTCCCTCTCTTTCAACTTGCTGGCTTAAAAGCCTATGTTTATACTTGTTCCCTGCCTTTCCTGTAACTTGTCTAGTCCAGGTACAGATTTGCTGTATTCCAGGACTCTTTGTAAGCTTCTGAGCCCCACAAGCTTTCTGTGTTGGAGGGAAGCCTTCTAGCTTATCAGTGGGAGTGGTAAGCATTAAGCAGCCTATCTACCACAAGAGGAGTGGTTCCTGGCCCAGAAATTGTAGCTGTTGGCCGTTTGGGCAGTTTTTTTTCCATCTCTTTCAACGTTCTGGTTTAAAATCCGCACTTGCACTTGTTTCCCACCTTTCCTGTAACTAGCCTAGTCCAGGTAAAGAGTTGCTGTATCCAGGACAGTTGGTAAGCTTCTGAGCCCCACAAGCCTTTGTGTTGGAGGAAAGCCTTCTAGCTTATCAGTGGTAGTGATAATTACTAGGTAGCCTGTCTACCACGAGAGGAGCAGTTCTTGGCCCAGAAATTGTAGTTTATTGACCATTTGGACAGTCTGTCCATCTCTTTCAACTTTCTGGTTTAAAAGACCACATCTGCGCTTGTTTTCCATCTTTCCTGTAACTAACCTACTGGGTAGCACTAGAAAGCCTTAAACTGATACAAGCCTTCTAGCTTAGGAGAGAGACTTTGGAGTGATTAAGCATGTGTTTTCTGTACTTTTTTGCTGTACTTGACTGTTTTCCTCCTAAACACAGATTTTCCAGCGTTTATTGTGATTTAAAAGCTTGTTTTTTTTCACATATTGTACTTATGTGACTGCCTGCACTTTTAAAAAGTTATTTTTTGTTTAAATAATTTGTTTAACTGTTGTAGGCTACACACTAAAGTGCGATACCTTTTCTGATCGTTTGTAGTCGTTTAAAGCTGTTTTAAGTGCATTTTTTACTGTTTCTGCTTTATCTTTTCAAAAAAACAAAACAAAAAAAAGTCCTTGATGTGAAATTGTTCGATCTCACTGTTTGTTCTTACACACGGGTTCGGAGCTGATACTCGGCTCCGAGTCGGCCACATCACAAGCTCTACATCTCAGAGAAAGCTCGAGGCACAGTTCTAGCCCATGATCCTCCGGTACTATCCCTCAGATCTAGTATGCCGCTGTAACGGTTCGCATCGAAGAGAGGCTCGGGCCAGTAGAAATGTTTTGTATTTTTATATATATATAGCTCTTTTGTGTGGTTTATAGTAAATCAGAGTAGTATAGTTGTTAGATAGTGTGTGTGTGTGTGTGTGTGTGTGTGTGTGTGTGTGTGTGTGTGTGTGAATATATTTACACGTGTGCCTTTTACTTATAATAGTAAAAATTTTCTTTCTTTAGGATGAGGCCTATTTGACCCTGTCAGGACTCTGACAGTTGTTTATTACTGTGTGTTCGTTTATCCATATACTTAGATATATTTACCTAGTAAATAGTTTAGTGTGTGCAGTGTTATTTAGTAGTTTATATTTATATATTTACATAATAGATAGTTTTAGAAAAATTATTCTTATTAGCTAGTTTAAAAAAGTGTGTAGTGTCATTTAGTAGTAGATAGCTAGTGTGCAGTGTTTATCTACATAGTTTAAGGTAGTGTTTAAATTCCTTTGAACATGGCTGAAAAGGTAAAGTCAGGGTTCAAAAGGTGCCAGTGTGGACAAAAAATGTCCATTACGGACAACTATTCTTCCTGCGTCTACTGTCTTGGCCCTCTCCACCTGCAGGAAGACTGTTCCATTTGTCATTCCTTCAGTGGGAGGGTGATGATGGAGAGGCGCAGGAAGTTGGTTGATAGAGGGTTATTGAAGCCCGAATTCCAAGATGCCCTGGAGAAGGCTGATCTAGCGTCTAAGTCTTCGAAGGGATCTAAGTCCTCTAAGGTATCAGAGCCCAAGTCATCGGCTCCGAGCACCTCATACAAGATTCGGTCGCCGGCTCCACAGACCTCGGGGCCGAGCATCGAACGTTTGTCTCTGATCGAGGCTCAGGTCTTGGAGCCGGTGTCAGAGGTGCCGCCACCTTCGATCCTTCGCTCGGTGATGACTTCTGTCCCTTCGACCCGTTCTTCTAGGCCGCTGTCCGACACCGATGTGGATCGAGTGGTACAGAAGCTCATGGAGAACACGGCTCTATCCAAACTGATTGCGGTTTCGTCCCAATTGGTTTAGAAACTGGAAGCCCTCCCTATGTCTTCGACAGATCCTCCTCCGAGACCCATCGAGTCGTCGGAGCTGGGAGTCGAGGATCCGATGATTGTAGAACCCCGGTGCCGGAGCCTCCAGGAGTGCGATCAGCAACATTGACCTCGACACCTTCGGAGCCTATCGAAGGGTCTCGGAGCCGACGTTCTTTCCTTGGTTCCGGGACGGAGAGTCGAACCGAGCTTTCGGTACCGACTCTCCCCCTTGGAGCCTCGGCTCAGATTAGCTCGGCTCCGTCCTCTGGATCTGAGCCCGTGGTCCCGGTCTCGGGGAAACTACCGGGCTCTTCGGACCCAGTGGGGTCCTCGGGCCGGGACACCGGAGCCTTCGACATCATGAGGAAGGTCTTGTCTGAACAGACTTTGACTTCATCGGAATCTTCTTCCCCTAAGGGGCCGCGTTCCACTTCTGTACCATCTGTCCCAACTAAGCGTATAGACCCAATGCCTCAGCTAGCCCCAGAAGGGTGTCCCCTGTTCCTCGGCAGCTTCCCCAGATGACCCCTCTGAGGAGGTACGGAGGAAAAAATTGTGCAAGAGGAGGCAAATTGATTCCCCACAGGAATCCTTAACTTTGGACACCGATTTGGATGAATCAGGTGGGTCCCCACGGTCCCCATCTGAGGATGTCGCTCTTGCTGACATCCTAGAGGTTCTGAAACAGAGGGGAGACTGGCAGACCCTTGCCCCTACTGAGGACGAATCGGTGTTGTTGAAGGCATTTGGGGCTTGACCTTCTACCTCCTGGGTGACCCCGCCCTATGACGAATTGATGGACTTGATAACTCGAAGGGCGTGAGAGACGCCTGATACAGTGGAGCCAGTCCCTCATAGACCGTATCTTACCAAAGGAGTCTCGGTGGATGCTATGGTGGTGGCGGCGGCCACTAAGTAGGAAATGTCCGAAGCATCTTCCTCTGTCCATCTTCCTAACAAAGATTCCAGGACTATGGACAGGTACGGAAAGCACGTCTTTAGTTCTGCGACTTTTTCTATGCAATCGCTGAACTACCTTACGCATTTCACGTGACTACAGAGAGATCTCCTGAAAGAGCTAGGAGATACTCTACAGGGTAACACAGATGCTGCTGTCTCTGACAAGGTAACAGCACAACTCAACACCCTCAATTCTATAGTTAACTCGTCCATGAGGCTCATTTCATATGCAGCCGAAGGGTCGACTAGAGCTGCAGCCTCAGCGATTGCTCTGCGGAGACGATCATGGTTGTGCCTTTGCTCCTTTGCGGAAGCCTTCAAGTCTTCCTTTACTAATACCCCTTTTGATGGTGCCTCCCTTTTTGGACCGAAAGTAAAGGAGACTCTCTCACTAGGTGTGAGCAAGAAGGGAAGACCCTGTCTGCTGTAGGGGTCCGTTTTTCCACCCCATTTAGACCATACCCCAAAGGGCAAAGAGGCGGAAAAATGTGGTTCCGGAAGACTCTGGTCCTTTCAGTCCACACACAGTGATCCCCCCTCCAGAGGCAGAGGAGGGGGGAGGAATGGAAGATGCCGCCCAGGCGGCAGAGGGGGTCTGCAAAACCAGGGCGACAGGGATACTATCCCTGGAAAGCCCTTCCAGCGCTCCTGAAAGGAGGCCCGGCTGTCCTGCTCTAGAGGCAGTCGGGGGTCGCTTGGCTTTATACCCAGAGGCCTGGCTAAATCTCACTTCAGATTCTTGGGTAAAAAGCATAATTACCAGAGGCTACACTATTCCATTTCAAAAATTTCCCCCTACCCCCAAAAGATTCCCAGATGTCCCACCCAGTCTGCGGGATCAAGCAGTCGTAGAAATAGAAAGGCTGCTCATAAACAGAGTCATCCAACCAGTCCCGGCAGACCAAATAGGATCCGGAACTTACTCAAGGTTCTTTTTAGTTCCAAAGAAAACAAGGGGACTGGAGGCCAATATTGGACCTCAGCAGACTCAACACCTTCGTAAAGAAGGACAAATTCCAGGTGGTCACGCTACAGTCGATCCTTCCCTTTTTAAAGGAGGGCGACTGGATGTGCTCTATAGATCTCGAGGACGCGTTCTACCACATCAAAATGGACAGAGCATCAAGAGATCACCTGCGCTTTTGGCTGGGAGCCAGTCATCATCAGTTTCGGGCTCTGCCCTTTGGTCTCACCTCAGCCCCCAGGGTGTTCACCAAATGCATGGCAGTAGTGGCGCCTCATCTGAGAAGGTTAGGATTCCGAGTGTTTCCATGTCTAGATGACTGGCTCCTTACCGCCACCACCGAGCATCATCTCGTACAGGCCAGAGATTACACCATAAATCTGTATTCCAACTTAGGCATCACAGTCAATTTCGAAAAATCTGTCTTATCGCCCTCACAGCATATTTCATTCATAAGAGCGGAAATAGATACTTCTCTGGCTATAATCAAACTACCCCAGGCAAGAGTATCAGCCCTCAAGGATCAAATCTCAATCCTACTTCAAAACAAGAGAGTTCCCGCAGCACAAGTTCTAAAGGTCCTGGGAATGATGTCAGCGACACTTATCGCAGTCCCCCTAGGCAGGATGCACATGAGAGTTCTCCAGTGGCTGATTTTTGCTCAGTGGTCCTTCCAACGCCTCCCGTTGTCGCACAACGTCCTGATCACAAACTCTTGCGAACGGGATCTTCTATGGTGGTTACACAGTCAGGATTTGACAATAGGCCGACTGTTTGTACTACCCAGTCCGACAGCCACGATAACCACGGATGCTTCCCTAACAGGGTGGGGGGGGGACTTTTTCAGGGGAGAACTGTCCAAGGAGAATGGTCCAAGTTGAAGTACAACCTGCACATCAATGTCCTAGAGCTGAGGGCAGTGTTTCTAGCGTTGCAACACTTTCACGACTCTTTACCTCTTGGAACGGTGACAGTTCAGATGGACAACATGTCTGTGGTCTGGTACATCAACAAACAGGGAGGAACCAGGCCTTACCCATTATGCAGAGAGGCCCTGAGAATTTGGCAATGGGCTGTATCCACTGGATGCTTTCTGATAGCAACACACATCCCGGGGACATCCAACGTCATTGCGGACAGGTTGAGCAGAGCCATCCTGTTGCCTCACGAGTGGTCCCTCAAACCTCAAGTGGCGGAAAGGATTTTCCGCAGATGGGGCCAGCCTTGCTGCGACCTATTTGCATCCCCCCTGAATGCCAAATGCAGAAGCTATTTTGCCCTACTACCCCCTCCCGGGGGTGCCCCCAGGGTCGCACTGGTACACGATTGGCCCCCGGATCTCCTATATGCCTTTCCTCCTGTTCCACTCGTACCCAGATTCTTGCAGAAAGCCAAACATCTGGAAAGGACTATAATTGTGATAGCCCCATTCTGGCCTCGACAAATCTGGTTCTCCTTTCTTCGAACCCACCAGGTGGAGGAGCCGTGGATTCTGGACTCAGTGCCAGACCTATTGATGCACTCGCCGGGAGTTCCTCACCCATCTCTCAGGTCCCTCAAACTGACGGCTTGGCTGCTCCGCTTCCCATCTTAGCCAGGTCGGATCTCTTGTCCCCAGCAGTTCAACATATAATTGTCTTCCCATAAAGCTTCCACTAGGAAACTGTACAGGAGCAAATGGAAATGATTTGCGTATTGGGCCTCACAACACTGTATAGACCTGTTAGTGGCCCCAATACACAAGATATTAGAATTTCTTTCTACTCTTTTTCACAACGGAGCTTCGAATTTTTCAATCAGAGTACAACATGCTACCATATGTAGCAACACAGTAGCAAAAAGCAGCAAAGAAAACCACAAAGTAATCCACAATATGCAGAAACACTTTATTCCTCTGACATCTTGGCCGAAGCCTTCAAGGAGTAAAACATGCTACCATATCTAACTTCCATGTTGGTGAAGGGGAAAAATCTCTCATGACCCACCGACTTTGCAAAGCCTTTATGAAAGGCACCTTTCTCCTCCGCCCACCTTTTCGGGATCTGGTTGTGCCATGGAATGTGAACTTAATGCTATCCCGGCTCATGTTGTCCCCATTCGAGCCAGTGTCAACGACTCCACTCAAGTACTTGTCGTGGAAAACTGTTTTTCTTGTGGCAATCACTTCGGCTCGTAAGATTTCAGAATTACAAGCATTGTCTGTTCGGCCCCCTTACATGATTTTTCATCCGGATAGAGTGACATTACGTATTAACGCATCCTTTTCTTCCAAAAGTGTGCTCAGTCCTAAATATTAATCAGTCTATTGAACTGCCCACTTTCTTCAAAAACTGTTCTAACAAATTGGAATATATGCTGCACAAGTTAGACGTTCACAGACAGCTCAGGTTTTGTTTTGGACCGAACTAAGGTAGACAGAAAATCGGACCAACTGTTTGTGTCATATGCTGATCAGAGGAAAGGGATGGCGGTGACAAAAGGCACTTTATCCAAGTGGCTTTCAGAATGCATAAATTTTGTCTATTCCGAATCCAGACAGCCACTTCCGTTTAAGCCTAAGGCTCATTCTACGAGGGTGGTTTCTACTTCCTTGGCCCATGCTGCTCGTTTGCCATTAGACACCATCTGTGTGGCGGCAACTTGGGCAAAACCGCACACATTTATTACTCATTACTAAGTTGATAGAAACTCCAGGGACAGGGCGTCGTTTGGTTCCACTGTTCTCAGGAACGTTCTTCCTTGAGCCACCTGGGGTAAAGGAGCTAGGGATGCTACCCGTGTGTAAGAACAAACGGCGAGATCGAACAATTTCACATAAAGAAGTTATGTTCTTACCATAATGTTCCATGTGAATTGTTCATCTCGCCTTTGTTCTTACATTCCCTCCCTCCATCCCCTCTCCGCGTTCTGGAAGAACAGGTAGGACTAGATGCTGGTTCATCTCTCTCTATGTTACAAAATTGTCTGTTCCCTTAGTGGACGACAAGTTAGGCTCATATCTGTGTTATGAGTGAGGATAGCGTTTCACTTGCTGTGTATGCTTCAGTGCGTTTGAGCGCAATGGTTGTGGGTACTCTTCGGGTGTTTGCAAACTAGATCTGAGGAATAGTACCGGATGATCATGGGATAGAACTGTGCCTCGAGCTTTCTCTGAGATGCAGAGCTTGTGATGTGGCCGACTCGGAGCCGAGTATCTGCTCTGAACCCGTGTGTAAGAACAAAGGCGAGATGAACAATTCACATGGAACGTTATGGTAAGAACATAACTTCTTTTGTCCCGCCTTTCTAAGATAGTATAGTCCAATTTTCAGGCTAGTGCTTAATTCAGGGCTGTGATACTAGTTTCTGAGTTGCCCATACCTTACTTGGATAGAAGGAAGTTTCTCTGCTCACCTGTGAGAGAGGGGGAGCTTTGAGCAACCTATCTGTCCCTGGAGGAGTGGATCCAGCCCAGACATTAGTAGTGTATTGGCCATTTTGGGCTAATTTCTATCGCTTTCATTTCCCTACTGTAAAAACCACGTTTGGATGGTTTTGCGCATCGGGCAGTGCCAGTTAGCTACGACTAAATTATTCACGGCTCCACTAAGTCTCCTCTTCAGTTTTTCCCTTGAAACTAGTCTAACTCTCAACCTAAGCACTCTGAAAGCACCTACAACCCAGCACTTGCTCAGACCTAATAGTAAGCACTAATATACCCTGACACTGATTGCCCAGCAGGGCAAGGCTCTTTACTCACCCCTCACCAACCAAGCAACTAAGCAGCTCACCCTACTATTCAGGCATGACCAAAGGGCAACTTCAGGTGCAATCTCCAGTCCAGCTGGTGAATCTGGGTATCCCAAGGCAATGTTTACAACTGCCTCATGTACACAGACAACCCTCTCCTCTTACCACAAAACACTAACGTATACGAGAGAGACAATTATACAGCCAAACTGGAAGCTAAGCTGTCTCTACCCAAGACTGGAACAGACAGTCAAGAGGAGAAGGTTAACACTTGCACCACAATTCCAGCCGCACACGACCTACTAAAACAGCACTGGCAAAAAATACACAAAATCATACTCGGAGGCTCTAAATAAAAACCTGCAAAAGCATCAGAGACCTCCAAAGCAGACACCCAAACAACCTACACTTTCCGTCACAAACCAGACAACACATAAAACACAAAATCAGTGTATCCCGCAATCACAGCCCCTAAGGCGAAACAACATACCTAACTCACTAGTAATAGGTGACTCTATAGTCAGGCACACTGAAGTCCCACTTATTAGGCTGGACAAGCAGAAGGTTACTGTAAGCTGCCTGTTGGGAGCCAGAATCCACCACATAACATAAGCAGTCAGGTCACTCCAGAACAGGTACAAATATGACTCTGTCATTCATGTTGGTGTGAATGACTTGAGACGTACCTCCCTGGACTACATGAAAAGAGACATGGAAGAGCTCTCTGATCATGTAGCCCAGGCTGGCATGACCCTGACCCTGAGTAGCATCCTGTTCTCACCAAGAATGATACCTCAGTATAAAGAAAAATTTATCAATTTCAACAATTAGCCAAGCTTCTGGTGTCATTCAAAGGGGTTCCAGTGCCTGTCAGCCTGGGACGACATGCTCGACGAGCCACGTTGCTTCACAAGAGACGACTTGCACCTGTCACCCCTAGGCTTTCGAATACTGACCAAGGCTCTTGCTGCCCCCATAGTGTCATTTTTAGGCAACGCTTAAAAGTCAAACCCATCTCCGTAAACAGCACAATTAACAAAAAACTGTGGGTTATGCTACTCAACGCCAGGAGTTTAAATCTCAAAATGCGCACGCTCGAAGCACTCCTCAGTATGGAGAACGTCAATATCTGTGCAGTAAATGAAACCTGGTTTAAGGCTCCAGAGAGCACCCCAGCACTACCGGGCTACAACTAATACCACACGTTTCGGCCTCAGAACACGGACTGAAACACAAAAGAAGGGGGTGTATTCATATTCATCAAGGATACCTACACCTCCAGGTTAGTGGTGCAGCATGATACCTCTGAGGTCATCCATGTGCAACTAACATCGGGCAAATCTGCAATGCAAATTGTGGCCTGCTACAGATCACCCTCCATGACACAGGACCACCACTCCACCTTTCTGGAGACACTGGAAAACATAAAGGTCCTACCAAGCACCCTGATATTGGATGATTTCAATTACCCTACCATTCACTGGGAAAACTACTAGAGTACAAATTCCCAGGCCCAGCATTTCCTGGAATTCATCAACTCAAACGCCCTGGATCAGCTGGTAAACTCCCCTACCAGAGGTAAAAACATATTGGACCTGGTCATCACCAACATGGGTGACAGGTGTTCCACACCTGAGGTCATCCCGTTACTGGTTAGATCAGATCATAAACTAATCACTCTGGATGTCCACACCCCACCACCATCCCCAACTAAGGAAACCACAATAAAAAACATTTCTAAAGCAAACTTCACCTTACTTAAGACAGAGGTGGTAAGTTTTACAGCCCCCACACTAAAGGATAACGCTGTCCAAGATGCAGAAACCTTTACAAATGCACTCTCTGAGCACCTACAAGGATGCATGGATCATGCCATCCCTAGCAAAACCAAGACTCACTCCTCTAAGAGAAGGAAACCAGTTTGGTGGAGCCCTGCAATAAACAGGCTATACAATAGGAGGAGAAAACTAGTTCAGAAAAAAAGCAAATCCCAAGAAGGAAAGACATCCCTGATCAGTATCAGTAAGAAACTGAGGTCCCTCATGAAATCATCCAAGGCTAACTTCGGAAGGAAAATAGCCAAGGATTCAAAATATAACCACAAAGCCATCTTTAGCTATGTTAATAATCTAAGTGGCAACTCACAGATATGCACTGAACTAGTGCAAAATAGCATATACTGAACCTACTGATATTGCCAACATCCTGGCAGATCGATTCAGTGCAAACTTCACCCCCCCCCCTCCTCTCCAAAAGGGCCCACAACAATATTGGAAAAGTGTAGCATACCAAAAATCACAGACGCACAGGTGAAAACAGCCCTTTCAAAAGCCAAAAACATAGCGTCAATCAGCGGCCTTAGGTCAACTGGTGCCCTAGGCAAAAGGGTTCCAGGGTGCCCCTCACCACACCACCCGGTGCCCCCATCCTGGTCTACCTATACCAAACAAATACTGGAAAAGCGCCCCTGCTATACAGCGGCACCCTAGGCGACCGCCTAGTTGGCCTATGCCTAAGGCCGGCTATGCGTCAATGGGACCAGATGGTGTCCCAGGCTGCATCTTGCACAAACTACAGAACAAACTAACCCCCCACCTAAACACGCTGTTCAACCTCAGCCTCTCCACAGGCTACGTGCCCATAGAATGGCACACAGCAGCAGTTATTCCTCTCCACAAAGGAGCCACAGCTGACTCTAGTAACTATCGTCCCATAAGCCTGACTAGCCTGGTCTGCAAGGCTATGGGGCGCATCATCATCGAGCACATTAACAAAGACATTGGGACCTCCAAACACTTGATCCGACCCAGTTCGACTATGTTGAGGGCAGATCATGCTTACTAAACCTGGTTGACCTCTTCGAGACAGTCGCCAAGGCCATAGACGAGGGAAAGGTGGTTCATACAGCCTACCTTTACCTCGCCAAGGCTTTCGACACCATTCCCCACTCGAGTATTACAGAAAAACTCACCAGCCTGAACATAAACCCCTACGTCACGAGATGGGTTGCCAACTGGCTTACAGACAGAACTCACGCGGTAAGAATAGCGGGCTCCAGGTCCAACTCTAAACCAGTCACAAGTGGTGTCCCGCAAGGCTCGGTCCTGGGACCCCTACTGTTCGGCATATACTTCTGAGAAGTACAGGCAGACACAGGAGGACTATGGCTAACCAAGTTCACCGATGACTGCAAACTGGGAGCCATAATTGACTCTTTGGCTGACAGAGACATCCTCCAAAAGGGCCTTACTGAGATGGACACCTGGTGTCAAAGTCATAGCCTCAAGCTAAATGCCAAAAAATGCATAGTCATCCCGTTTGGTGAAAAACAAAACACCCACGAATTACCACATAGGTGGCAGCCCCCTTAATACAGAAAAGGTAGTAAGAGATCTGGGGACCCAGGTAGATAGTAATCTCTCCTTTGACAATCATATTGCTAAAGTAGTTAGGAAATCCTTCTATGTGGCCCATCTAATTACTAAAGGGTTTGCATCTAGAAATAAAGAGGTTATAGTGCTGCTGTACTTGTCACTCATAGAGTACAATGCTTCATTTGGGATGTACCTCACAAGATATTTCCAACAGCTGGAAAGACCACAAAAGTACCTCACCAAGAGGATTACTGGTCTCAAACATATGTCCTATGCTGCCCGACTGAAAAAAATCCGGCTATACTCTGTGGCATATCACTTACTCAGAGGTGATCTCTACCTGACTTATAAAGCCATGTCCAGTTCAGAATTGATGGACATGCTCCACCTAAAGAAAGCCAAGTCACTGCGAGCTACGCGCTCTAGTGAGCTTAACCTCACCACAACAATAAATAGAACATGCTGGAAGGATAGATTCCTGTCACAGAAGACTGCCCATGCTTTGGAACAAAATTCCAAATTACATCAGGCAGAGCCCCTCACTAACACTCTTCAAGAGAAACCTTGACGAGTAGATGGGTAACAGAAAATACACCTCTGGGATCACTTCATTGGCTCTGCTTGACAGAGGATCAGTTGATTAATCAATGGGGCGGCGAAAGCCGACACACTCTGGCTAGGCTTATAAATGCCCTCGGGCAGATAGCCTAGTACCTACCTATAAACCTATTCTGACTATGGCCTTTTCTCATCATTACAGATCCAAGTCCATCACTGATTCTGGATTAATTGTGTGGGAGCTCACACACTTCATCTCAGAATACAAGGCATATGGGTAAGTTGTTCAGAGCAAATCTAATATGAAAGAGGTGATGGCAGGTTTTATGCTTTCCACATCTTTATATCAACATTCAAACAAGGAACCCTTCATAGGATCATAGGAAGTTACTAGGCTATTGACCCTGAGGCCCTTATGAGCCTAGCCAAGAGTTTAGTCCATGCATAGACAAATCAGCACCCGATGCCCCTGTCCAGCAGGGACACTGGTGGAATCCCAGGGATGTATTTTCTATTTCCCATCCAATTATCCTGATTGTGCTTAAAAAGGGGTAAAGAGGCACTCTGCTTGACGTGGAGAGGACGTATATCCCATAGATGGGGGGAGTCTCTGGGGCACAAATCTGTCCCACCAGCAAGTCCTATTGATGTCACAGACCAGGTTGAGGCCGCATGTGCGGGTTACTCAACTGGAGCTTGACTTGCGGATATGCAGCAGTCCCATCAAGGCGGGGTCCGAGATGCCTTGTATGCCAGACAGAGGTCACCTCTGAGTAGTCTGTATGAAACAGAGTAGAGGGACAGGGCTTTTAGTCCATCTGTGCATGGTAGATTTTTGAGGGCCTGGATTCTCCTGGTGAGGAACCTCTGTGGTCTCTCCAGCTGCTGCATGTGCTTTGCGAGGTACATGATGTTGTACTCAATAATGGGCCTTATAAGTAAAGAGTACAGAGATGTTATGACCTCCTTGTCCCTGGATGAGACCCTTACTTATGAGGTGGGCCACATAGAAAGCTTTCTATGCAATGGAAGCAACATGGTGGTCAAAAAGGCTGCTATGAAACTGAGCGCCCAAATCTCTTACGATTGATTGCATGCTTAGAACGTTATTAATGTGATAATTTGTGGGGACTTCTCTCTCCCCAAAGGGGATGATGATGCATTTTATTGTATTCAGCTTGAGGCCATGTTTCTGGCACCAGTCTTTTGTTTGGGTGAGACCCTCTTGGAGGATGTCCATGTCACTAGCGGAATTGATGACCGCTCCCAACTTGCAGTCATCTGCAAACTTGGTCAGCCGTAGCCCACTGATTTTGGCCTGTACCTCAGAAAAGTATATCCCAAATAACAGAGGCGCCAAGACCAAACCCTGGGGTACACCACTCTGTACAGGTCTACTGCTCGAGGTGGCCTCCCCTATTTTGACTAGGTGGGTTCTATCAGTGAGCCAGTTGGCCACCCATCTGGTAACATATGGTTTGATGCCTTGTTGAGAGAGTTTTTCTATTATGCCCGAGTGGGGAGTAGTGTTGAAGGCTTTGTCCAAGTTAAGGTGAATGATGTGCACTGTCTTCCCCTCATCCATGGCTTTGGTGATCGTCTCAAAAAAGTTGACCAGATTTAACAGACATGACCTCCCATTGACGAAGCCAAACTGTGTGGGATTGAGTGTTTGGAGGCTGCTAATGTTCTTGTTAATGAGGTGCGTGATAATCCGTTCCATGGCCTTGCAGATCAGGCTAGTTAGGCTGATGGTTCTGTAATTTCCCGGATCAGTAGACGGGCCACCTTTGTGTAAAGGGATAACAGTGGCTGTTCTCCAGTCAGCTGGGACAAAACTGATACTCAGGCTTTGCTTGAATAGGGCGCCTAATAGTGCTGCAAGTTTCTTCCTGAGTTCATGTATGATGTTGTCTGTGATGTTATCAGGTCCCATGAAGGCTGTATTTTTTGCCCTTGACAGAACAGTGATGACCTGATCCCTAGATATAAGGGGGGGGGGGGGGCAGGTACTGGGAATGTTCTGATTTACTGATGAAGGGGACAGAAGGGTGAAATTTTCACTGAATCTGTCAGCCTGCAAGTTTGCTATATCTGCAGCATTTGTATGTGTGGTATCATTGAACACCAGTTCTGAACAGATTTGGGTACTACCTTTGAGATTACGGACATATGTGAAGAAGGCCTTATGACTGTATCTAGTAGATGTGGCCAATTTGGACTCAAAAGTTTGCTTTGGAGGATTTCACTAGTGCTCTTAATTTTCTTGTTTAGGCTAAGGAGTGATTGCTTCCAATTGGGCACCTGCTCCTTTTTGGTCCTGGACAGCAATTTTTTTCTTTTGTTATAGAGTTTATTTATTGCAGATGTCCACCAGACAGGTTTACTCTTCCTTACGGAGGATGATTTAGTCCTCTCAGGTATTCCTGATTCCTTGCATCTATATAAATGTTCGTATAATAATTTGGTATAGTTGTGGATACTGGTGCCAGTTTCTAGAGAGGGGGAGGGGGCTGTGAAGCTGTTTATACCATCCATCAGGAGGCTGTAATCAGCTTTGGAGAAGTTTTTTTGATTGACCCTACCTAGAGTGGGGGGAGTCAGGGGGGATGGTGACTTTGAACGCGACCTCTTTATGGTCGGATCTTACAAGAAAGGATGATACTGTAAGGAATGCTGCAGTGGTTACTCATGTTGGTAATACCAAGTCCAAGATATTATCACCTCTTGTGGGGGGGGGGGGGTATCGACTAGCTGTTGCAAAGCATTTGCATTGACAAAATCAAGGAATCTTTGGGCATTTGTGTTCTGGCAAGAATAGTTCTTCCAGTCTGTTTGGGTAGTTAGTCATCCAGGATCAGGGTAAAGGGTTGAATCTTGATAGATTCAAAGAAGTCTAAATAGGCAGTTTGGGCATCTTGGGGCAGATTTGGGGACCGGTAGCTAGGTATGATTTGTATAGGGGTCTTGTTCATAGTTAACTGCACCTGGAGTGTCTCCTGTGTGCCATACTCTTTGACCAGCTTGGAGGTGTGTCTGTCTTTAATATATATTGAAACTCCACCTCCTTTGGCTTTACTACCCACAGTTTGGGGTCTGAATGTATGAAAGGATGAGTAACCAGGTAAGGCTGGGGTGCTCTCCTCAGCTTTGTACCAGGTTTCTGTGACTGCACAGATGTCAGCATTTTCCAGGGTTAGGAACGCTTGCAATAAGTGCAGTTTCATGTTTAGACTCCTAGCAATTTAGCAGCATGACCTTTCATTTATGTGTTGTTAAAATTTTTATATTGGTAGTTTTAACCTCATCACTTTTTTCTAAAAAAGGCACTATAGGGGGGGCAAAAGCCTTTGCCATAATCCTGAAGCCCAGGTGAGACGGATGCAGGCTATCTCTGGCAAAGCATCATGGTCTGTCAATCATATCTTCCCAGACTTTTGATCATGTAGCCCAGGCCGGTATGACCCTGACCTTGAGTAGCATCTTACCCTCACCAAGAATGATGCCACAGTATAAAGACAAAATGATCAATTTTAACAATTGGCTAAAGTATTGGTGTCATTCAAAGGTGATCCAGTGTCTGTCAACCTGGGATGACATACTCGACAAGCCACGTTGCTTCGCTAGGGACGGCTTGCACCTGTCACCCCTGGGTTTTCAAATACTGGCAAAGGCTCTTGCCTCCCCCATAGTGCCTTTTTTAGGCAAGGCTCAAAAGACAAACCCACCCCCATAGACAACATAAAGAAAAAAAAACTAAGGGTAATGCTGCTCAACGCCAGAAGTCTAAACCTCAAGATGCACGCACTCGAGACTCTTCTCAGTATGGAGAATATCGATATCTGTGCAGTAACAGAAACCTGGTTCAAGGCTCCCGAGAGCACCCCAGCACTAACAGGTTATACTTCATACCATGCTTTCCGGCCCCAAAACTCGGACCGAACCACAAAAGGAGGGGGCGTATCCATATTTATCAAAGATACCCACACCTCCAGGTTAGTGGCACTGCACGAAGCATCGGAGACCAGCCATGTGCAACTAACAGTGGGAAAAACTGCCTTTCAGTTTATAGCCTGCTACAGACCACCCTCCCAAACACAGGAACCTCACTCGGCTTTCCTGAGAACACTGGAGAATATGAAGGTCTCTCCAAGCACTATTATATTGGGTAACTTCAACTACCCAAACATCAATTGGGAAAAACTACTCAAGCACAAACACCCTCGCCCAACGGTTCCTAGATTTATAAACTCAAATGTTATGGAACAACTGGTCACCACTCCCACAAGAGGGGAAAACATATTGGATCTGGTCATCACCAACATGGGGTCTCTATGTTCCACACCAGAGGTATACCCCTCATTGGTAAGATTAGACCATAAACAAATCTCACTGGACATCCATATTCCATCCCCACCCCTAGCCAAGGAAACCACGGTGAAGAACTTCTCAAAAGCAAACTTCACACTTCTCAAAACTGAGGTGGAATCCTTCAAAGCCCCTGGGCCAGTGGAAAATACGGCCCAAAATGCAGAATCCTTTACAAAAGCATTCTATGGACACCTACAGGAATGCATGGAGCATGCTATCCCAAATAAAACCAAGACTCACTCCTCCAAAGGCAGGAGACCTGTCTGGTGGACCCCGGCCATAAATAAGCTGTACAACAGAAGGAGAAAGCTACTACATGACAGAGCAAAATCCCAAAAAGGGAAGGTGTCACTGATCAGTACTAGCAAGAAACTTCGATCCCTCATAAAATCATCTAAGGCCAGCTTCGAAAGAAAAATTGCACAAGACACTAAAGATAATCACAAGGCCTTCTTTAGTTATGTCAGAAACCTGGAAGGCAACTCCCAGATATGCTCTGAGTTAGTGGAAAATGACAAAAAATACACTGAACCCACAGACATTGCCAACATAATGGCAGAAAGGTTCAGTGCAAACTTCTCTCCCCCTTCCCCCCCAAAAGAGCAAATGTCTATCCCAACAGAGTGTAGCCTTCCTGAGATCACAGATGCACAGGTGAGAGCTGCCCTCTCCAAAGCAAAAAACACAGCATCAGTGGGAACAGACGGTGTCCCGGGCTGCGTCTTACATGAGCTCCAAGAAGAACTAAACCCTCATATAAAGTCACTGTTCAGTCTCAGCCTTACTACAGGATATGTACCCAAGGAATGGCGTACAGCAACAGTGGTCCCACTCCACAAAGGTGGTGCCACAACAGACCCCGGAAACTATCGCCCTATAAACCTGACTAGCCTGGTCTGCAAAGCTATGGAGCGTATCATCATGGAAATCATAAATAACGACATTGGGAACCTCCAGACACTGGATCCTACCCAATTCGGCTTCGTTAAGGGCAGATCTTGCCTCTTGAACCTGTACGACTTCTTTGAAACAGTTACCAAAGCCATAGATGAAGGGAAGGTAGTCCACACAGCCACCTTGCAAAAGCCTTCGACACAATACCCCACTCGGGCATCATAAATAAGCTCACCAGGTTAAATATCAACCCTCTATGTCACAAGATGGGTTGCAAACTGGCTCAGGGATAGAACCCACATGGTCAGAATAGCAGGTGCCATGTCAGACTCTATACCAGTTACAAGTGGTGTCCCACAAGGCTCCGTCCTGGGACCTCTCTTGTTCGGTATATATTTCTCCGCGGTACAGGCTAACATGGGTGGACTATGGCTGACCAAGTTCGCAGATGACTGCAAACTGGGTGCTGTTATCGACTCTCCGGCTGACACAAGCATCCTCCAAAAGGGTCTCACAGAGATGGATAACTGGTGCCAGAGCCATGGCCTAAAGCTAAATGCCAAAAAGTGCATAGTCATCCCCTTTGGGAAAAACAAAGTGCCCACAAATTACCACATAGGTGGTAATCCAAGTACGGAAGAAGTAATTGGGGACTTGGGGACCCAAGTAGATAGCAATCTGTCCTTTGACAATCATGTTGCCAAAGTGGTTAGAAAGACCTTATATAGCCCACCTTATCATGAAAGGGTTCACATCTAGATCAAGAGAGGTCATTGTGCCCCTCTACTCATCACTTATCAGGCCCATAATTGAGTACAGTGCCCCGTTTGGGATGTATCTTACCCGACACCTTCAGCAACTGGAAAGACCCCAAAAGTATCTCACCAAGAGGATCAAAGGGCTCAAACAGATGCCCTATGCAGTTCGGCTAAAGAAACTCCAGCTCTACTCAGTTGCGTACCGCCTACTCAGAGGCGATCTGTGTCTGATGTATAAAGCCATGTCCAATCCAGAATTAATGGACATGCTTCACCTCAGGAAATCCAAATCCCTTAGAGCTACACGCTCCAGGGACTTGAACCTCAGCTCAGAAATAAATAGGACATGCTGGAGGGACAGATTCATATCCCAGAGGCTCCCCTCACTCTGGAACAAAATCCCAATCCATGTTAGGCAGAGCCCCTCACTGATCCTCTTCAAGAGAAATCTTGACGAGTGGATGGGAGATTGTAAGTTTACTCCTGGGATCTGGGACACACATTCAGCGAGTTCAGTTATGTATCTCTTCATATAGTCCAAGTAGGTGCGTCTCAAGTCGTTCACACCAACATGGATTATGACAGAGTCATAACAGTACCTGTTGTTTAGAGACTTGAGTGTGTGTGTGATGTGGCGGATTCCTGCTCCTGACAGACAACTAACGTGACATTTTCCTTATCCAGCCTGGTAGAGAGGCACATCTGTGTGTCTCACAATGGAGTCATATGTTGGGTTTATGGTTAAGCCTTAGTGGTTGTGAGACACAGGTGTGTGAACTATGTCTGGTATGTGGTGTGGAGGGCTGTGGAGATTGCATGTGTTTTTTGCCTTGTTTGGTTATGTTTTTGTTGAGGATCTCAGTTGGTAGTAGACATTATAACTGTGATTTGGAGCGTCATCAACCATTTAATAGCATCCACTCTTGTTCTCTTGGCAGATTGGCAGTGCAGCTTTAGAATTTCACTATCTGTTTCAGCATGCATCTTTCTGCAGGCAGTCCTCGGTGATCACCTTGTGAGATTTACACAAATGGAAGCTGGTCAAGAAAGTTTTCCTCAAGATTTTTGATATTCAGAGTAGTGGATCTGTTTGCTTCACCACATATATAGTATTAAGGAAAAAAAGTCTTCCTCAAGATTACAAAGGATTGAGACACATGAGAAATGGAGCTGTTTGCATCTTTAGACAATTAGCAGCTTAATGTATTCTGTTGTTAGAATCATTGCCCAGAAAGCCAAGTAACAATTACCTTCCCTATCTTGTGGAATTGTGAACTTTTTTTGTTTGTCTTCACCTCACTAATTACAAAATTCATAGTAAAGACAGGAAGAATGACCATTTGGATTTTTCCCGTAATCCATCCCTGGCCAAGATAAGTATGGATGTCTAATCCAGTTAAGAGCCTAACTTTAGTTCTAGATGATATTACATTCTACTTGATAAATCTAGTAAAGGGCATCTTGGTGTTGTGGAACGTTTTGTGACAGTTTCACATCTTTTTCTAATATAAAATTAATAAAGATTAAACAAAAGCTACAGCCGTAAATTATATAACCACATGTGAATTGGTTCAGCAGCACCCATATGTATGGGGACACAATAAGCTGAAATATTTTTAGGAATATGGATTAAAAAAACTTCAGTTATGACAGCAGAGGATAAACCTGAGAAACTGAAAGCTCTTGTTCCCGAACTGCCATACCTACCAGAGGGTTAGGCAAAGAGAAAGAGTCGAATCTAATTAGCATTTAATTTAATTTGGAATTTAGTTGAATTAGTAGAGGGTACTTCTTCTCTGGAAAGGGCTCCCCATACACATAAAACAAACTTCATCCCTGTCCATATTCAAGCAAACTTAGATCTGTGGATGGGAAACAGAATGTTTACCCCAAGACCAAGGACCAATCACAATACCAAAAGAATGTCAGGCACCTAGCATTACTGCATCACAGGTTAAAGATGCATTGTCCATGTCCAAGGCCAAGAATACAGCTTCCATGGGACCTGACAATATCCCTGGTTGTGCTCTGCATGAACTACAAAGTGAACTGGCACCACATCTGTGTGCCCTGTTCAATCACAGTCTCACCTCAGGCTTTGTCCCTACCGAATGGTGCATGGCTACAGTCCTCCCTCTCCATAAAGGGGGAGTGACCACAGACCCTGGGAATTATCACCCCATCAACCTGACGAGTCTGATATGTAAGGCTATGGAGTGCATCATCATGGACCTAATTAACAAGGATATAGGTAATCTCCAAACTCTAGATCCCATGCAATTTGGTTTTGTGAAAGATTGATCATGCCTGCTCAACCTGGTTGACTTTTTTGAGTCCGTCACCAGAGCTGTGGATGAGGGCAAGGCAGTAGTTCATACAGCCTACTTTGATCCGGCCAAGGCCTTTGATACCATTCCACCCTCAGGAATTATTGATAAACTCACCAAACTAGGCATCAACCCCACTAGGTGGGTTGTAAAT
The DNA here is from genome assembly GCF_019279795.1 of Protopterus annectens. Lineage (NCBI taxonomy): Eukaryota > Metazoa > Chordata > Ceratodontiformes > Protopteridae > Protopterus > Protopterus annectens. The sequence continues at coordinate 599,446,862 of NC_056727.1, forward strand.
TGGCTCACAGATAAGAACCCACAGTGTGACAGTAGCGGACTCCAAGTCAGACTGCTTACCAGTCATGAGTGGAGTCCCACAGGGATCAGTCCTGGGTCCTCTCCTGTTTGGCATTTACTTCTCAGAAGTCCAGGCCGACACAGAGGGACTCTGGCTGACCATGTTCGCAGGCGACTGCAAGTGGGAGCCATTATTAACTCCCCAAATGATGTAGACATCCTACAGAAAGGCCTCACTGAGACCAATGACTGGTGTCGAAACCATGGCCTTAAGCTTAATGCCAAAAAATGCGTCCTCCCCTTCCGGAAAAACTCAGTTCCCACTAATTACCACATCGATGGGAGCCCACTGAACACTGGGGACACAAGTTGACAGCAGCCTCTCCTTCAACCAGCACATTGCCACTGTGGTCAGAAAGACCTTCCATATGGCACATCTCATTACAAAGGGTTTTTCATCCAGGAAGAAAGAGGTCATCATCTTTCTCTGGTCTTCTCTCAATAGGCCAAACATCGAGTATAATGTCTCATTTGGCATGTACCTCACTAGACACATGCAACAGCTGGAAAGGGCACAGACATACCTCACGAAGAGGATCCTAGGCCTTAAACACGTGTCCTACATGGACAGACTTAATAAAACTCCAGCTGTTCTCTGTCTCATATTGTCTACTAAGAGGTGATCTCTGCTTGACTTGCAAAGCCATGTCTGACCCAGATCTGTTGGAAATGCTACATCTAAAGAAATCCCAATCCCTCTTCACCACACGTTCCAGAGACCTCAACCTCATTACCACAATCAACAGAACATGCTGGAGGGACAGTTCATAACTCAGAGACTGCCTATGCTCTGGAATAGACTTCCCATACATGTCAAGCAGAGCACCTCACTGGCCCGGTTCAAGAGAAATCTTGATGAGTGGATGGGAAATAGAAAGTTCACCCCGGGGATCACTCCAGTGGCTCTATTTGATAGATGTACTGGGAACTAACTTCGGGTAGCACGATGCCAGAGCACTTCTATGGGCTAGGCTTGTAAAGGCTCCAGGGCCATTAGCCTAGTACACGCATATGAATCTGTGAAGACTGTCCCTGTACTAATAATTGGCTGATAAAGTTCCTAAATGCTTTATCCACTGCATGGGTTCCCTCTAGTTACCTATGATATGATCCCTGCTATTAATATGAGGGTTAATATATAATTATCGACTGTGGGATGGGTAAAACTAATCCATAACCAAATAAGATTATTTTGAGCACAAAAAGGAAAAAAGGCTAGGCTTAAAATAGCCTGCAAGGGCAGCTAGCCTAGTAATTACTTATGAACCTATGAATCTAGAACAGGAGCTACTGTTAAAAAGGGATAATTAATATGGTATATAAAACATTGCATGATAAGTATAAGAATCAATCAGAGGAGTTTAGAAAAGATTTATTTTATTTATTTATTTATTTTACATTTGTTGACCGGGCTAGTCCAACTGGATACATTTCCATTTTCAGTAGAGGCCCAGGGAGAAAAGCTCCAATATAACACAAGATGTAATATACAATTTTATAACAAATAAAGTAAGAGGTATTTGGAATAAAAAGAGGATTTTAAAAAGAACATTATTAAGAAGGTGAGTATTAAGTAATATAACATCATGCGGTTGTTTGATAAGAGAGATACACTAGAGTTCATTGTTAGTTAACATAAATGCCTGTGGATATATATTTTTACAATAACAACTTTTAGTATCCAGAGGGGTATGTAGAGTATGATTGTGTAGCCATAGGCAATAAGGGGATATTAATAGGAAAGGTAATAGATTAATCAGGGTTAGTGCAGGGACATAACCAGTGTGATTTTAGGTGACTTTTAAGCTTTAGTTTAAAGAGTGCCAGTGAAGGAAGTAGAGTTAGATCAGTAGGTAGAAGGTTCCAATGTTTCCCAGCAGTATTGGTGAAAAGGCTATCACCTGACAGGTTATTGGACTTACTTATGCTGGCAAGTAGTTTACTTGAAGAGCGTAGGGAATTAAGATTATTATAAGGGGTAATTAGGTTAGCAAGTATTGGAGTATTATTTGGTTGGTAATAGATTTTATGAGCTATGGTAAGTTGGGAAAGAGCACGTTAGGGAGTTCAAGCCAGTCTAGCTGCTTTAGATTCAGACAATGGTGTGTTCGAAATGCAGTACCAATGGAAAATCTGGCAGTGTTATAGGAGTTTGATAGTTTGAGAAGATTATTTTTCTTTAGATTAGTATAAATAGGAGAAGCATAGAGGAGAGTTGAGATTAAGTGAGAGTGGGCAATGACAGTTTTAGCTATGGGAGTTAAGAAGGGTTTGATTCTATGTAAGGATCTCATTTTTCTGTTCACTGTTTGAATGGTGTTATTTATATGGTTATTGAAGTTAAGGTTGTTGTCAGTTGTGACTCCTAATAGTTTGGTAGTAGGATCAGGAAAGATGAGGGTTCCATTGTTAGATTTAATAGCGAAGTCTATAGGAGAGGACCTATTTGTAGGTGTGAAAAGTAGAAGTTTGGTTTTTTTGGCGTTTAAAAGGAGGCAGCGTTTAAGGAACCAGTCTTCTACTGAGTTGAATACCTTTTGAGTTAGAGAGTGTAGTTCAGAAATGGTATTGGCAGAACATATAAGTGTGGAATCCTCGGCATATTGAATGCAGGTGGCTTCTGGGACTGCTACCTGAAGGTCATTGATGAATAGTGAAAAAAGAAGAGGTTCTAAAATGGAGCCCTGGGGGACTCCAAGGGTGACTGGCAGGTGGGATGAAAGTTTATTTTCCCAAAGAACTGCCTGTTGCCTATTGTTAAGGTAAGACTTGAACCATTGTATAGATGGGGTATCTAGGGCAAGAAGTTCCAAAGTGTTGATAAGCAGGGGATGATTAACCATATCAAAAGCCTTTGAAAGGTCGATGGAGAGCAGAAGAGAGGATGTTGGTATTACGGTTCTTATAAATAGAGTCAGTGAAAGATAGAGCGGTGGTAGTGCTATGAAATGGCCTAAAGCCATGCTGGCACTTAGCCAGTAAGTCATGTGTAGTAAGTTGGTCTAGTAGCTGGTGGTGAATGCACTTTTCCATGACTTTAGCTAAAGGTGATAGTAGAGCTATTGGTCTGTAGTTAGAGTAGTCATAGGATTTACCACCTTTATGTAGGGGGATGATGTGGGAGATTTTCCAGATGTCTGGAATGATTCCTTCATTAATGGTTCTATTAAGTAAGATGGATATGGGAAAGGCAATAACTTTGGTTGCTATTTGCAAATATTCAGAAGGTAACTGATCAGCTGAAGGAGTACAAGGCTTCAGTTTTAGTAAGATTTTGTAGATGAAAGTGGTTGAGATGGGTTGAAATTTAAATGTTGGTAAAGATTCAGCTAGAGAAGATGGGAGCCTTGTGTTATCACTGGAAAGCTGGCTTGCTAGGGATTGTATAGTTTCAGTAAAATAGGTGTTGAAGTTGTTGGCTATTTGATTTGGGGTGTTATGATCAGCATCATGAGGGGATGGTGTGCTAGAGTGACCAGGGTTGAGGAGCCTATTAATGTTAGTCCAAACTTTCTGAGGATTCTTTTGGTGTGTTTGTTGTAGCTTACAGTAATAGTTCTTTTTGTCGGATAGTATAGCTTTTTTAGTTAAGTTTCTTAGCTGTCTAAAGGTTTGTTGTTCAGGGGAGGTTCTATTAGTTCTCCATTTAGCCCAAGCTTTGTTTCTAAGTAGAAATTTTTGTTTGATCTCTTTTGTTAACCAGGGGGCTGGTTTGGATTTTATTCTAATAGATCGTTTAGGTGCATGCACATCTAGGATTGCCAGAAATTTAGAGTTAAAATGTTTGACAGCCTCATCTAGTGGGAGTATTTTTAGAGGTTTCCAGTCACATGATTTGAGTTAATTTTGGAATAGTGCAGGGTCAAAGTGTTTCTTTGTTCGTGAAATCCTGTAGGTAGGGGTGTTAGGGATATCATTCTTTTGTCTTATTATAAAGGTTAAAGTATGATCACTTAGATCATCTGGTAAGGTTCCTATATTATAAGAGCATGGGTGTTTGTTTATAAGTATCCAGTCTAAGGTGCTCTCTTTTTTGGTTGGTTTGTTGATTCTGGTAGTCGAGTCAATAGTTTGTATAAAGCCATGGAGATTAATATGTGCGGATGGGTTATTAGAGTTGATGGTTTTCCAGTCAGTGTTGGTCACCTAATATTATTGTTTCTTGAGGGTAGGTTGAGGACACCCAGCTAAGAAAATCTTCTATAATAGTGTTGTTATTACCGGGGGGTAGGTAGATACAGATCACATAGAGCGATTTGTTAGGGTTGATTTGAAGTTTGGAGATGAGGACTTCAGCCTTAATGTCCAAAGCTTTCAGTTATGGAGGATATCTGTAGGCCACTTTTATAGAGGAGTGCTACTCCCCCACCCTTACGTTTTAATCAGTCCTGTCTCAGTATGTTATAACCAGGGGGGATAATTTCATTATCTTTATTTCCAGGTTTTAACCATGTTTCTGTAAGGCAGAAAATGTCAAAGGAGTGAATATCAAGGAGAGCATGAAGGTGGGCAATTTTGTTATTGATACTGCAGATATTGAGATGTGCTATAAGAAGAGAGTTGGAGAATTTGGTCAAGGTTGGCAGGTTTGTGGAAGTCGTATAATGAGTATTTACTAAAGATGCATTGTTAGGGCCTGGATTGGGGTGTATGTCCCCATCCTGTAGTGTAGAACTTTGTGGTTTTGAGAATGGGTTGTGTGAATAGTTAATAAGAAGTTTCCATTTTTTTTATAATCAGACTGTTGTACTTAATGTTAGTACATCGATGGTATTGTGGTGATATATAGCAGGGAGTGGAGATTGTTAATGTGTAAATGGAGACGAGAGATATCCACAGTGGTTGTTTGTTTTGGAGGGAGGTTGTGGAAGACGAGATTGGGCTTTTCAAGATAGGTTAGGAGATAGGCTGAGGTCAGGACAGGTAAAAATGTGGCTAGGAATATTAAGTTGGTTAGAATAACTTTTATAGTAGCTTGCATATTGTTATGTATAACTATAGAATTACAAATGAGGTAAATAGGGAAAGGATAATAAGAAGTGGTAGGAGTGGGAGAGACTAAGGTAGAGGAAGAAGTAGTGCTATTTGGAAAACAGTACTATTAAGTGGAGTTACTGGAGAGAGAGTTAGCGGAAGAGTGAGTGGCTAGGTGGAGTAAATTGTTTGGAGCAATTAATTGGTTGAATGAGTGAGGGGTGTGGTTTAGGAAGTCTAAGGTTAGGATCACTGGGGTGGGTGGGATTTGGGGGTAGGGTAGGGGAGCGGAGTGAGGCCCACAGGGCAAACGGAGTGGGTTCAGGCACAAAGACAGGTTTTGCTGGAGAACAATCAGTGAAAAGGGAGTTAGATCTATAGTAAGGTATCTAGGAGTTGAGAGTTTGATAGCAGAGTGAAAGGAGAGCTGTCTAAAGGCTGTTTCAGAGATAAAGCAATAGGCTCAGGAGTAACCGAGGCAAGAAGTAGGCAGAATAGGTTTAAAGGCTGATATCCAGGAGCAAGGTAAGTGAAGGAAAAACTGGTAGAATGGTATTGCAGGTAAGGTAAGTGGAATCTACCAAAAGACTTTTAGAGAATCTAAGGGTGGTAGAGGTGAGAAAAAAGAGAAAGTAATTTACAAGCAGGGGGGAGAGTTTTAGGTGAGAGATTAAGAAGGGTAAAGGGAACTTAAGTATGGAGACACAGTAGAAGGATTAGTTCTAACAGGCAGGAGGTATTATAAGAGAGACTATGGCTGCTGTTTGTCCTGCAGGGAACGCTTACATAACAAATTAGGACAGGATTATATTACAGTGTAACACAATAGGAGTATTTGTACATACTTTCAAGTGAATAACTCCTGCATTTCAAGGCAGTGAAATATGGGGAAGACAAGTCTCTTTCGAATCTCAGAAGTAGGTATTCAGGTGTCAGTGTTCAGGAGTGATCCTGGGCCTCAAGTATTTAGCAGGCGACTGAGGCTGGGGGGTGGGGGTATACTGGCAGGAGGGTTGTTTGTTTCAAGTGATTAACTCCTGCATTTCAAGGCAGTGAAATATGGGGAAGACAAGTCTCTTTCGAATCTCAGAAGTAGGTATTCAGGTATCAGTGATCCTGGGCCTCAAGTATTTAGTTGGTTTAGATTAGGAAGAAAGACTGGAAAATCAATTTGCAAAGGAACAATGGGAGGACATATATATGGCTCCCAAGTATGCAACAAAGATGTTCATCGTGTTTCACTGTTGCAGTCATTACACTTGGGTTATCCTGCTGGCAGGCTACCTGCAGTCTCCCTGAATTCCAAAGTCCTGGTCCGGCGTCTGTTGCTGTCGCCTCATCCCTGACGTCAGTGCGCCAGGGGTATATAAGATGCAGCCGACGCCATTTTCTTCAGTCTTTCTTGCCGCGTGGTGCCCGAAGCAAAAGCAGTTCGTAAGTGCCGGTCGGCGGACTCGTGAGATTTTCGAAATTTAATTTCAGATCCGAAGTCTTCAATAAAGCTAAGTACCCCATTGGGGAAACTTTTTCTTGCTCCAGACCGATGTAAGTAAAAGTTAACGATTGTATTTCTTGTGGGAAGCAAATACCTCATAAGAATTTTCATTCTTACTGTATTCCTTGCCTAGGCCCTGACCACGATGTTGCTAGTTGTCTGTTTTGTGCTAGATTTAACCAATGCACTATTAAGCATCGGTACAATTTTGCATTTCATTACTTTGGCCGAAGGTTTAACTATATAATGCCGTCGGAACAGCCAATGACCGGAGTTCATAAAAAGCGCAAGGACAAAGAAAAGGACAGGCATCCAAGCTAGTCGCCGGTTCTCAGTGAGGTGCTTTCGCAGCCCCTGACACCGGCTACCTCAGAGCCACAGGCCACCTCAGACTCCCACGTGGAGACAACTAGGCCTCTGGAAACTCAAGGCATTGGGCCTATGGAAACTAATCCCTCAGATGGGTCCAGAGCTGCTGAGCAGGCATCGGCTTCTGAGGGTGTTTTCAGACCTACACAGCTTTCTATAAAGCCAGCTACAGCATCCAAGACAAAGTCTAAAACACCTTTAAAGACAAAGAAACAAGTACAGCATTCTCCTGGACAGTCATCCATGCCTAAGAAACAGATACTTAAAATGGCCAAAGACCTAATTACTTTGATTAGGGGTTCCCATCCCCCTCTTGATAAAAGGCCTAGGCAAGACACTGGCTATGATTCCTCTGATCAGGTTTTCATTTCATCTGATTCCTCTTCAGAACAGGAATACTCTATTCCTCCCTATGAGGACTCTGATGTTGAAGAATCTATCCCTTCAGCCTCTCCTCCTGAGGACTATTCTTTTGGGGAAACCCTGCACACCATGAGGGAGCATTTCCACTGGGAGAGCCAAGATTATTCAGAATCCAAGAAAAGGCTCAGAGACTTTCTTTTATTGCCTCAACACAGACCTCTTGCTATTCCACCTGTACTAGACATTGTAGATGTATTTTCAGAGTCCAGTCTGTCTCCTGATTCTTTATCCTCTGCACCAGTTAAGCCAGATGGGTACTACAGGGTTCCAGATTCACATACATTTCTTTATAAAAACCTTGCTGCTGACCCAGAAGCTATATCTCAGTGTCCCAAAGGGGTCAAGGCTTCCACTGCAAAAAACCCTGTTCCCTCTGATAGGGATTCTAGAGCACTGGACAGATGGGGGGAAAAGTTTACACCTCTGCTACTTTAGCTGTAAGGGCTTTGAATTGCCATTTTCATATGCTTAAATATCAACAATACCTAATGTCTCTGCTTAAACAGAAAATGCTGACAAACTCTGAATGTCCTGAAAACAAGGAAATGCAGGATTTATTGCATGCAGCTGAGCAAGTGGGAAAGCATACTTTGCAATGTGGTTTTGATTCACTAGAGGCCTCTTGCAGGGCCGCAGTTACAGGCTCTGTCATTCGAAGGCATGCTTGGCTAAAGGAACAGACTCTGCCTGATCATGTTAAAGCAAAATTATTGGATGCTCCATTACAGCATGATACTTTGTTTGGTGTTAAGGCAGAAGAGTTGTTAAAGAAAATGGAGGATAAAGTGAAATCTATGACTGTAAAGGATTTCTTACAGGTTCAGCCATCCAGATTTAGCAGGAATTGGCCTTCGAACAATTGGTCCTTTCCAGTGTCAGGCCACAAAGAGGTAGATACAGATGCCCTAGAGGCAGATCTCAGCCCCAAGGCTCATACAGATCTAAACAATGGGGTGCTTCTGCCTCCAAAAGTGGAGAAGACAAATCACAATCATATAGAAAACAATCCCGATGACTTGCCACTGCCAATGCCAAGCACTTATCTTTTGGCAGCACCCTTAGGGGGAAAGCTAGCACTTTTCTCACAAAATTGGCACACGATCACCCAGGACAAATGGGTACTGAATATTGTTTCTCAGGGCTACAGGTTCCACTTTCACACCCTTCCAAAGGCATGCCAGACCTGCCACACAATCAATGTGCAGAGGCACAAAAGCAAATTTCATCTCTCATGGACATGAGGGCTATTCAGCGAGTACCACAGCAAGAACAGGGACAAGGATTTTACTCAAGGCTTTTCTTGGTACCAAGGAAGGACAATGCATGGAGACCAATACTGGACCTGTCTATTCTAAATACTTTTCTGGACATTCCAAAATTCAAAGTGCTGACACTGCAGCAACTTCTGCTCATGCTTGGCAAGAAGGCTTGGCTCGTAACTTTGGACCTCAAAGAGGCATGCCTGCATGTCCCAATCAATCTTGCAGAAGATACCTCAGATTCATAGCTGGCCCAATGCACTACCAATTCTCTGCACTGCCCTTTGGCTTATCTACTGCGCCCAGGGACTTCACAAAATGCCTGGCACCAATAATTGCATTTTGCAGACAAAGAAATTCAAATATATCCCTACTTGGACGACTGCCTTATTCAAGCAGAGAGCAAGGACATTCTGCTAAAGCATCTGGCATTTGTAAAAAGATTACTAATTTCCCTAGGGTACACAGTAAACAAAAATAAATCAAAACTAGTACCCTCTCAAGAGATAATATTCGTGGGTGCAAGCTTAAATACAACTGCCCAGATGGCTTATCTCACGCCAGACAAACAAAGGCAACTGACTTCTTACTTCAAAATGTTGGCAACAAAGACCCAGTTATCTGCAAGAAAAATTCTGCAGGCTTTGGGCTTCATGGCATTCTGCATTCTGCTAATCCAATATGCAAGACTGCATATGAGGAAGCTACAATGGTACCTAAAAAGTGTTTGGACTCAACATTGCCACAGCCTAGAAACATTAATTACCCTCATTCCCTGCCTGCAACAGGAATTTTAATGGTGGGCACTGACCTGTCACCACAACAAGGGACAGCCATTCATTTTACCCACAGCCAGGCAGACCCTAACAGATGCATCGGATTATGCCTGGGGGGCACACATGGCAGGAAAATGTATTAAGGGCATGTGGCCCGCAAGCCAAATGCATCTACATATCAATCAGAAAGAGATGCTAGCTGTACAGAATGCCCTGACAGCCTTCAAGGATCTATTACATCCAGGACAACTACTGCTAAGGACGGACAATACTACAGTCATGTGGTACATAAACAAGCAAGGGGGCACACATTCCTACCCCCTGTGCAGGCAAGCCATGATTTTGTGGAACACAACATTGGCCTGTCAAGTGCATCGGCAAGCACAATTCCTTCCAGGAAAGACAAATACTCTGGCAGACGAACTAAGCAGAAACCTCCTGGACCCTCACGAGTGGAAACTAGATCCACAAGTCTTCAGTATGATAACAAGGAAATGGGGATGCCCAGACATAGATCTGTTGGCCTCCCCTCACAACTGCCAACTACAGAGATTCTGCGCAAGGACTTATCACACTCAAGCAGGAAGGTGGATGCTCTATCATTCAGCTGGAAAACCCTGACAGTATATGCCTTTCCTCCACTGCCTCTCCTCCCCAAGGTACTCCTAAAGGTCAGACGAGAAGCCAAAAATTATTCTGATTGCCACAGACTGGCCACACCAGCACTGGTACCCAATCTTGAAGAGCTTGTCTCAAGGCCCAGCCTGGACTTTACCTCAAATTCCTCATCTTCTGACCCATCAAAACAATCAGATCCTGCACAGCCAACTCAGAACCTTAAATCTGGCTGCTTGGCAAATAATATAACCACTCAGAACACAACTCTCTAAAGCAGTTATGGATGTTATTTTGGAAGCCAGGAGGCCCAGTACCAGAAAATCCTATGCAGAAAAATGGAAGAGATTCAGTGCTTGGAATCAGACACAAGGAATTGACCCGCTTGTTCCAAATATTCCTCAGATTTTTCAATACATAACTGAGATGCTGGATAAAGGCCTTTCCTTCTCATCAATTAAGATCCATGCCACTGCCATTTCAGCTCATTACAATACGGAACCACCTATTTTTTCAATTCCACTGCTAAGACAATACCTCAGAGGGGCCATAAACATAAGACCCCCAAGGAGAGCACCAACACCTACATGGGACCTCAATTTTGTCTTGGAAAAGCTCACTCTGCCTCCTTTTGAACCAGCCAATACAGCCGAGATAAAATTCTTATCATGGAAAACAGCTCTGCTCCTAGCAATAACTTCAGCAAGAAGAGTCTCAGAGTTACAGGCATTAATGGCAGTGGAACCTTTTATCATTTCCCATCCAGACAGGGTTTCTCTAAGGACAAACCCAACATTTATGCCAAAGGTGGAATCCAGTGTGGCTCTTAATCAAACCATTCATTTGCCTACTTTTTATCCAAATCCCCAGAATAAAGGGGAGAGACTTCTGCATTCTTTGGACATACATAGACAGCTGCACTTCTACCTGGACAAAACTAAAGCTTTCAGAAAAACTGAGCAACTTTTAGTGGCATGTGCTGCAGGATCACAAGGAAAGGCTATCTCAAAGCAGACTATTTCAAAATGGATAGGACACTGCATTCGTTTCTGCTTTGCATTAGGCCACATTCTACCAGGGCAGCAGCCACATCAGCAGCTTTTCTCAGAGGAGTACCAACCAAGGAAATTTTGGAGGCTGCAACTTAAGTTCAGTGCACACTTTTACCAAGCACTAACACTTACCTCTTTACTCTAAATCCAGAGCAGGCTTTGCCACTGCATTTCTGCAGGGCCTCATAGCCACTCGTAATTCTATTTAGACCCAGCCGCCCAACCTCAGCTTTGGGATTCAACCCAAGTGTAATGACTGCAACAGTGAAACACGATGAACATAGTACAGTTGTGTACCTGCCATAAATGTAGATGTTCGAGTGTATTCACTGTTACAGTCCAGGTTACCCACCCACCATCCTCCTTTCTTTGCTGGGACTTATCTGTACTTCTCTATTCTATACAACCTTTGTGGTGTATTTGCTTGTAGATGAAGGTTTTGTTTATTTTAGTGCATGCTTTTTATAAGCAATGTTTTTAGCCTACCCTTTTGGGGGCACCTGACATCTGGGGCAAGAAAAACTGAAGAAAATGGCATCAGCTGCATCTTGTATACCCCCTGGAACTCTGACGTCAGGATGAGGCGACAGCAACCGACGCCGGACCAGGACTTTGGAATTCAGGCCGACTGCGGGTAGCCTGCCAGCAGGATAACCCAAGTGTAATGACTGCAACAGTGAATACACTTGAACATCTACATTTATGGTAGGCACACAACTGTACTTTCAGAAGGTTTAGGATTTTTGCTTGGCAGTGTTTGCGTAGCTATTTTTGTATCCCAAGCAGACTTCAAAGAAGTTTTCCTCAGGTTGGCAGCAAATGATATGATGGTGAAGAAAGAGACAACTTGGAACATGTTTTGGGTAGTGGAATGTATTGGCAGAATTCCCTATATAGCACTCTGTCATAAATATTGGGGGAGCAAATGGCTGCCACTAAGGAAATGATCATTTTGAGCTGGGACATGGCATCTGAATTATCTAGACATAGTAAGGCCTTGCTAAGTTTAATTCTCTTGGCTGCCAAAAAGCAATTACTAGAAATTGGAAATCAAAATCTAAGCCAACTGTATTTGATGTATTAAATATTGTAAATGAACTGGAAGAGGGATCTTAAGAGAAGGGAAGGAGCAAATTGAGTAGAAATAAATGGAATGTGTGAGAACAGTGTATGCAGAGTAATGCTGAGGAGGAGTAAGATTTATGAGAAGGCAGGAAGTGAGCAAGTTATGTTATATTGGACCGAGTGACAGTTGTTATAATGAAAGAAAACATGTAATTAATGTATGTAAATGGGAAAATGTTTATATGGCTTGTTTTCTTTTGTGTTAGTGCATGTGTGCCTAAGTATTAAGTGATACTTTAGTAAAGGTGATAAACATCACCTCTCCTTAGTCTTTCACGTATTAAATTTTAATCAACATGCGGTTGTTACAGCAGTTGTTTACACTTGCCAGTATAATTTTCTTTATAGTTGTGGTAGCTTTAATGCAAATATAATTTTGAATCTTTGAATACAGTTTTGCAAAGTCGTACTTTTATTTAGGCAAGTAGCAGTGACGCTTAAGAACATTTTTTGTGACTGTGGCAGTAATTGTTGCATAGTCTGCATTGTCAAGGTTCCTGAGAGACAAAGTAAATCCATGTGGTATGTGGTGAAAGCATTTCAAAATAAGAAAGAAAAAAAACAGACCTCATAACAGTTACCTTGAGCACAGGACAGTGACAAAGTCTAATGATCAAGGAACCATTGAGAGATTATTTGCTAATGTATGCAATCCTGATTAAAGTTGAACCATTCTACATTATTTATGGAGATCTGCTTCTAAAGGTTGTTAAAGATTAAAAACTGTCACCTTCTGTTTCTTTTAAGTTATTGTTTCTGATCACTTAAGTATATCCCATTGCTGTTTAGCCTGAGTTATCAAAGAAATTAACTGCGGGCTTGTCACCTCACATGCGGTGTACTAGCAAACTTTATTATTTATTTATTTATTTTTTACCAAAATACACATATATATATATATATATATATATATATATATATATATATATATATATATATACACCTAGTAGTTGCTTTGTTTTTATTTTCAGTTGCTTTTAAGTATATTAATTAGTTCATGTGTAATGCGAGTCATTTGACACAGTGTCTCAGTGGCTCTCATTGCTACCTTACAGAGCTTGGTCCTCCAGTTCATTTCTCAGCTGGAGTAGTTTGTGAGGGGAATCTTCATGGATTTTCATTCAGATGTTGCCTCCTTTCCCACACCCCAAAATATGGTGTAGGTAAATTAACAATCCACCTATTTCCCATAGGTATGTATGCTATGTGTAAGTGAGGTTGTTTGTGCATCCTGTGATGGACTGGTACCCATCCTAGACTGTGTTCTCTCTGCCTTTGTGTCCTTTCAGTGCTGGAATAAGCTCTAGCTCTGGGGCACCTGCTTTGGAATTAAGCAGATAATCAAGGAATTCAAGTAATAACATTTTTCTTATTTCCTTTCATTGTCCCCAGCCAAGCCTATGTCATATATACAGTTATTTACTTTGTCTTTACTTTTAATTGCTCTTGAATATGTTAAGACAGTAGTATTATGTAATAATTTCCTCTCAACTTTACATACGCAAGTGTTTGTCATTTCTGAAAAATGTTTCTTGGGCTACATATTTGCAGTCATCAGATAATTTTCTAACTACATTTTCTGGACAGATGGAAGTAGTCTCATAATACTTTTGAATATTGATGCCTCTTTATCTTGTTTCTATTTAATTTATATGAAGTGGAGTAAAATAACATTGTGACCCATTCTGAATGACCTTTTTCATTATTTCCTGAGGGTTTTGAACCAAGAGGTACAGAAATCGGTCAGAGACTTGTCACTTGGAATAACATGGTGAAGAATACAGGGTACAAGGCAACACTAGCAAACTATCCTTTTAAATATGCTGATGAGCAGGCAAAAAGGTATGTGTTCTAAATGGTTGTAAATGTTTTTATAACTTCTTTTAAGCAGGCATTTTATAGTGTGGTATCTCTAGTTGAATGTACAATGCAAACATTCCTTGGTTTACTGTTCCTCTTGGAACAAGTGTGTAATGCAGTTAAGTTACAAGACTTAGTTTGATTTTTAATTTCCGTGGGTGGTTAATATAGACTATGGATAAATGTGCAGTAAGGTTTTTATGGAGATACGTATGCTACTGATACTACTGAATGTCCAGGGGGTTGTGAGCATGAGATTAAAGGGCATGTGCCTTGTGCCACCTGTGCCCTAGCCCAGCAATCAAGGAGCCTCAATCCTCACCACTCACACCAGTGAGGGGCGTCTCATATAGGAGTAAAGGATAACAAATACACACAGTAAAGTGCAATTTCCATTAAGAGCACACACAGATCACAGTCAGTCCGAGGCTGGTCGCTACCTTGCTCTCCAGGTCCCCAATAAGACTCCCCACTGACACAGCTATAAGGTCTAGATATCAGCCTAGCTGGGCAAGGTAAAACCTCCAGCACCCTCTCTGTCCAACCAGTGCTTCATGCCCCTGCCAAAGTAGCTGACACACACACACACACACACACACACTTTGAGATAAGAGTTTGTACAACCACACAGACACTCATGGGAAAGGCTGGCACAGGTTCTCCAGCTTTGCCCCTATTACCCAAACTGTACGATAGTACCGCCTGCCACCACCCAGCTAATATTTATCAGCTACTCAAAGGCCCTTAAAAGGGTGTCCAATTTATTACTGTGCAATATTATTATCCAATTGGTAGTATAACTAAACAGTCAAGGCTTATTAGAGTGACTTGGTACAGTAATCACTATAGATATGCAATGTACTCTAGAGCTTAAATTATCTCTATACAAAACAGCCACAGTTGAAAGGTTTTAAAATATTTAATAATTAACAAAAACACAAGACAATACTTCTTACTACACAGTGCTAGTCTGAGATCACAGAGAAATACTTAAAATTCAGTAGTACACTTCTGATATCACAGAAAAAAACATTTGTTTCTAGTTATTTCTGAAAGAAAACACAAGTCTGAGATAAACTTGCATAAGAAAATAGGCAGAGTGCTGATGAGTCGGATGGTCAAGACAAAAAATCTTAAAGCTCTCTGTTTCTCTCTATTTTTAAAATCACATTCCTGGTTCCCATTACATCATTCTTCACACTTCCGTGGGCTCCGAGGCTAACAGAAACTACATTTACATTCTTAACATCTCCTTGTGTTATCTTGCAGCTGGTCAGGAAGCAGAGCAATAAAAATACATTTGCATGTTTAAAACTAGCAATTTTAACTCTTGGTTAAAACATTAGAAAGAATGTCTTCATCTAGATGGGCTGGAGCCGACTTTAGATCAAAGGGTCACAACATGCTTTTATTTGGTCAGTAGAGAGCACTGTTGTGACATTTTTTACAGTTCCACACCTAACAGCAGTTTTTCCATTTAAGACAACAAGCCTGTGCCTTACATTAATATTTACAAATGATAGAATTATCTATAAAATTCTATCTGGCTAGGCTGGCAGCCTTCACATGCCTTATAATCCTTGTTCATGTGCAAGCGATTGCACCTTCTTGTGCTTTTTTTTTTACACTTGTAAAATGAGCATCTGTATTTTATTTTATTAACTTATTTTGCAGTTTGAGTTTTATGTTGTGTAGTTTGTGTAATAATTGTATGTTTTATGGTATATTTTAATGTGTAGTAGATGTTCAACTTTTAGATCACTTGTTGCAGTAGCTTAAGCTAGTTGGGTCTTACGCCCTGCCACTGGCCAACTTTCAAAGCTTTAAGGTGCCTTCTCTCATGATTTTCAGTGAAGCTCCATATGATGACGGACTATCAATGTCTTCAGTGATTTTTTTTTTTTGCCACTAAGAACCTCTGCTTTGGGAGGGCTCTGTGGAACTGTTAGTTTGCTAACAATCATTCAAGACCTGCCAAACAAGCTCCTGCTGGAGACAGCCTTACACTAAAATACTTTTTCTGAGGGAAAACTTGGTCTTTTTTTCCTGATTAATTTTTTTTTTTTTTTTTTGGAATGTCACTGTCAAAGGAAAAATATACTTTAAAAATGATCAGTACACGGTAGGTTCAGGTTAAGGCACTTTAATCTTGCAGCAATGAGACAAAAACGTACTAATACAGAGTTTGTCTAACTAGAATCAGGAAATACAGGCATTTTTATACATTTTCTAATAAGACATTGCCTACCAAGCTGACATAGTAAATCACAAGTTTTAACATCATCATTTCGTAGTGCTTGTTTATATGATTTTCTGCTTGTACTATCAATTTTTCTGAGAAACTTCCTAAGAAAAACAACGTGGCCTTGGCTACCACCGGTTAGATATATGCAATGTTACCATTCAAGGTACTATGGCTAATTTGAGCACAAAGCAAGTATAGATTGCAGTTCATTTCTCCAACAGTCCTTTGTCTATGTGATCTCTAACTTCTGCAGCTGTACGTGTTCTCATAGTTCGAACAGAGCTGATTGTTTAAAATCATTACATTACAGAATATAGTATTGTTCATTCTTTGCTTCCTGACCTAACCGATAATCACCTGCTTCTCAAGTACATTTCCAAAAGACATAAACATGAATATTGCTATAATAGCAATTACTAGGTCAGAGGGCATCTTGCAAGGTTCAGAAAGCACACTGCAGTTTCAAAAGCATCTTTTAGTCTCATATGAAATTCAGCTGTATATAAAATAGTGCATATAAAATAGAATGAAAAATGTGTTAACTCATTTGGTTTCTAATTAGCATTAAGCATACACATTAATACATATTTTTCTGACATTTCCCCCCTGTTAATACTTTTTAATTCTATTTTCAAAAGAATAAACAGTTTGCTTCTTCTCCTAACCTCTTCCATTCAGGATTTGCTGTTAAGAGAGTCATTCAGTTTAAACTTATGAAAGTGTTTCATTTTTCAACAATTCTTCAATTTTAGTCGTTTGATACAAAGTCTCAGAAACTGATATATCTATAAATTCTTTGATTAACTTTTTCATGCAGGGAATACCACAACAAATACATGCTCCTAATAGGAGTAATCCCACACAAATGGCAATCAGGATGTTCATTAGAATGGAACCCCACCCCCCAAACAAATTCTGGAAAAAGTCTGTCAGAGGGTTTGGGCCTGGTTTGGTCATGGTCGACACTTGCTGGATCACCTCAAGATGGTCGTTAATTTCGTGCTGGTTGTCAGGAATATATGAACAGCATTCTTCTTTGATTAAAGCACACGTACCACCTCTCGCCGCTAGGGTGAAGTCGAGAGCCATGTGGTTCTGAAGCACCACAGTTGTCATAGCATTCAGTTCATCAGTCACTAATTCGAGAGCAGAAAAAGTTGAATTGCTCATAACTTCGAGAAGTTTAGACAGTTTTCTCAGCTCCCAAATCGATTTCACTGCGCCATATGCAGGGGCTATGCCTGCCCATGATATAATGGTGTCACTCAAGTCCATGTGTGTCAGTTTATCTTTGTTTTTTACGGAGTTGTGGTTTCTCCATCATGCTTCAATTCGTCCTACTGGATTCTCGGGTCTCTTAATCGGACTTCTAGGTTTACTGCTGACCTCTCTGATGTTTCAAATTTTTCCCTGAGGCAAAGCTGCAGTGTGTCGTATGGCCGGAACCAGGTAACCCAAAAAACAACTGCCGGACCAATTCTCAGGTAACCATTTATATGCTTTTTTCCCCACAAACAAAATAACAATTCTCTACTTCAGTATTGATATAAGCTTGCCCTGCATGAAACATTTTCTTATCAATAATAGAAAGCTGCTTTAAAAGAACCGGATTATGTTGTATCTCATCAACATTTCTATGCATCTTAGCGAAATATGCATCATTGTTGGTATCACAAATAGTTTTAGTCTTACTGGGTTTAATATAACATTTATAAGAAACAGTCACATTGCAATTGCTCCAATCCACCTGTATAGTGTCATTCTTGTAAAAACATACAATCCCTTTTTGTCTAACAGGTAGGTACAATGCTATTTTGTCTTGTGATTTCACAGGTGAAGTATCAAAAATCAAGTTTTCCCAGGTCTCATTGACCCCTAGGGGGACAGCAGTCATTAATAATCCCCCGTATGCTGTTGGTATAGCTGTGCAAATCCAGCAGTTCAAAACATTGAAAGTCTCAGCATACACATATTTATTTGCTTGGTAAGTGTTAAAGTTTGGATGCCAGTCTACAAGTAATGCATCACGTTTGATCAGTTCAACTTTTGTGGCTGGGAAAAGGAAAGGCCACAGCAAAAAGATCAATGTTATCAGTATAGCTATCAGAATAATCATGCAAATTTTCTGAGGTTGTTCTCCACCTCTGTTTACTCTATACCTGGTCATTTTGTTCTCGTTGTACAACAGTACCAAGGTTTTTGTCCAGTTCAAAGTTCTTAACCAGTTTACAATGTGTCAAATGAATCCAGGACGCTCGCTCTGCGATCTTGACTGCAGTGGGTGTCGACAGTAGTACCTGGTACGGCCCTTCCCACTTCGGAGAGCTCCAGTTCTTTTTTTTCATGACCTTCACCCAGACCCATGCGCCTGGGGCTACTGCTGCTTCCGATGGTCTGGTTTGCTCTTTATCTGAAACAGAATTTAACTGCAAAAGTTTGTTATTCAAAAATCGCCTCATGTACTCTGCAAGTGAACTGTCAGCCTCCTGCTCTGCAGGCATGAGAGGTTTCCATTGAGGTGTATAATATGCCCTCCCAAACAGAACTTCAAAAGGAGTTAACAATTTTGCATTTGGAACAGTTCTCATGCTCAACAGTGCCAGAGGTAGACAGTGCACCCAGTTCTTTTGTGTCTCACTAATCAATTTCCTAAACTTGTTTTTCAAAACCCCATTATGCCTCTCTACTAATCCTGCAGATTGGGGGTGGTATGTGCAATGATTTTTCAGAGAAATCCCGAAATAACGGCTGAGTTGTTGTATAGTTTGATTTACAAAGTGTGTGCCATTGTCACTATAAATCTTTTCCGGTATGCCAAATCTAGGAATAATTTCTTTAACGAGGACTTTTGCAACAGTAGCTGCATCTGGATTTTTAGTTGGAAAAGCTTCCACCCATTTGGAAAACATATCTATAATGACAAGGCAGTACTTCCTATTTTCGCATTTGTTCAGCTCTATAAAATCCATACATATAGTATGGAATGGATACGGTAGTGTAGGGAAACTCCCTTGCTTAGGTTTCAATACCCCTTGTGCATGATGCTTGTTACAAACATGGCATGCTGCACAAAAATTAGTTTGTAAATCCATACGTCGTAAACACTCGATTCACTAACTGTACCATCCCCCCTGTTGAGACATGGCACTGCCCATGGCTCAACAAAGCTGCATATCTAAAGTTAGATGGCAAAATCGGTTTCTTCTCTTTGGAGATGTACAGTCCCTTCTCAAGGATTGCTCCTCGTTTTATCCACTTTTGTTTTTCTACATTTGTAGTAAGTGTCTGCATTGTTTTTAACATTTCTAAGTCTAAAATCTCAGATGATTGTAATTCCTCACTCAAAAGAAATACTTCTGAAGCTGCTTGTTTTGCAGGTGTATCAGCCCACACATTACCTTTTGAAATTCTATCCTGTTGTTTGGTATGAGCTACGCATTTGCAAATAGAATAGAGTCAAGTCTAAAATAAATTGCACATGGTTAATTGGTTTACCAGTAGATGTTATCATTCCTCTATTTTTCCACTGTTGCGCAAAAACATGTACAGTAGAAAAAGCATACTGACTGTCAGTAAAAATATTCACTCTCTTTACATGCCCTTGTCAAAGCAATCAATTCTGCTGCTTGTGCAGATAAGTTGTGTGGTAAAGACTTTGCTTCTAAAATCTCAGTATCAGAAACTACTGCATACCCCACTAGATTCTGTCCTGTAGGACCCCTCCTGCATGAGCCGTCCACATAGTATGTCACCTCGGCATCATCCAAGGGAACATCTGTAAGATCTTTTCTAGGTAGTGTCTTTTGCTCAATCTCCTGCAGGCAGCAGTGTGGTTTGCCATCTGCAGGGGTTGGGAGCAAGGTTGATGGATTCAAAGTTGTGCATCGTTCAATTGTCATATGAGGTTGGCTCAACAGTATAGTCATACAGGAAAGATGTCTAGCAGGAGAAAGATATGCTATTTTTTCTTTCAGTAAAATAATCGCGACTGCATGAGGCACTCTCAATGTGAGAGGGTGGAACAATACTACTGAGGCTGAATCCTGCACTGCCATTGCAGCTGCGACTACTGCTTGTACACAGTGGGGCAAGGATCGTGCCACTGGGTCTAGCTGTGATGAATAGTAAGCTATGGGGCGTTGTTTGTCCCCATGCTGTTGTGTTAATACTGATGTCATATAACCTTGCTTACAATCTTGGAAAAATCGTTTGATAGTTTGGTAATCCTAAAACTAATGAAGAAGCTATCAGTTGTTTCAATTTGCAGAAAGCTGATTCTGCTTCTAGTGTCCACTGTAATAAATCTTGTGCTGCCATCGGCTTTTTGAATATCAAGTTGGTCAGTGGAGCAGATTCCAAGGCGTAGTTTGGAATCCAACTCTGACAAAAATTAGTAGTACCTAGGAAGGACATCATTTCCTTCTTGGTAGTTGGTTTAGGTGCTTGTAATATTGCTGTTTTTCTGTCTTCATCTAATATTCTGCCTTCTTTGGATATTGTATATCCCAGGTATTTGACCTGTTTTTTCCAAAGTTGTAGTTTGTTTGTGTTTACCTTGTGTCCTTGAGTGGATAAAAATTGTAGTAATGCTATGGTATCTTCTCTGCATTCTTGCTGGGTGGGGGCTGCCAGCAGAATGTCGTCCACATAAAGTAAAATCTGACTGCCTTTTGGTGGGATAAATCCCGCCAGGTTACTTGCCATTTCTTGTGCAAATATTGTTGGACTTTCACAATATCCTTGTGGTAGTCTCGTATATGTATACCGTTTCCCCTGAAATGTAAATGCAAACCAATGTTGGCTGTCAGGGTGTATCGGTATTGAGAAAAATACATTGCTAATATCTACCACAGAAAAATACTTTTGTTGAGGTTTCAAATCATTCAACAAAGTATGTGGATCTGGCACCGTAGGTGCCCTGGGTATAACTGCGTCATTTACAGCTTGTAAATCTTGGACCATACGCCATTCTCCATTTGCTTTCCTAACAGGAAATAAGGGTGTATTACATGGTGAATCGAGAGATTCTATCAAGACTCCTTCCTTAAGTAAGGCTGCTATTATAGGTTTGATTCCTATTTCTGCATCCTTTCTCAAGGGATACTGTCTCTTTTAAGGTCTAAATGCTGATTTTGGTGTGATAGTAACTGGTCCTGCTGCACGAATAAGTCCTACATCTGATTTCCCTGTTGACCAGAGAGTCTCTGGTATGTCTCGTAAGGCTTTTTCCTCTTCCCCTAGTAAGAGTGCTACTCAGCTATCTTCACTTGCCTGTGAGTGTACAGCTGGGTGTGTCTGCATTATCCAATTTAGTTTCTGCTTTTGTACTCCCTGTTCGGAAAGTTCTAACACTGTCTGCTTTTCCCACCTTGTGACTTTTTCTCCTAGGTCTGCCCACTTCACGTTTCTATCTTTAGTTAAACTCACATGTGGTAATCGATTAGATTTGTAAAGTGCTAGGAATTCCTGGGGCAATGAACAGATCATTACACTGTTTCCTTCTGTGTCCCAGTACAAATTTCGTAATACTAATCTGTTAGCATGATTTCTAAACAGTTCTTGCTCATATTCTTTATCAGGTCCTGGTTTGCTACAGTAATATAGAGTACAATGCAACAAATGCTGTTTATCAGTGTCAAGGGAGGGGGATTTACTGATGGCTACGTTCATCCGTTCCTACTGCCCCTGGACCAGTCGTAACTAAGTCCTGGCTATACCAATAAAATGTTTCACCCTCCGGTCGCACTACAAAAGTATCCATTTGTCGCTGTGCTTCCATACCCTGCATAGTTGGAACTACGGCTATGCCAAATATCTGCATTAGGTCTCTGCCCAAGAGATTCACTGGGCATTTTGCAGAAACAACAATTTTGCTTTCCTGGGTCATCCCTGAAACTGGGTCAGTTATCGCTATGTTGTGGGAGAGTGGCTCCCGATACAGCTGTCCATTAGTTGCTTTCACTAATATGTAGTCAAGTGATTCTGAATTTTCTGGTAGTTTGGAAGGATGTGTCAGGGTCCGTGAAGTCCCTGAGTCACACAGGAATTTAACTTCCCTCCCCTCTACCAGAAGCGTAACTTCCGGTTTTGTGTCTGCTAAGTAGAGCTCCAGGCTCAATAATGCTAAGTCCAAAATTTCATTTTCTTCATTATCTGTGATTTCATGCACATCCTCTACCCCTTCTATCACGTCCTCTACCTCTTCTATCACATTTGCACTTGTCTTTTCTTGTTTATTCCTTTCCAGTGATTCTTAACTACCATATAGTCAGTCCTCACTCTCCTTGTCTTCTGTGGTTACCTTTTTATTTTGCCTGCAATCCCTTGCTAAATGTCCCTTTTTCCCGCATTTAAAACCTTCACCCCTTTTCTTTCTCTCATCAAAGTCCTCTGATCGTTTATCAGATTGTTTGTTTCCCTGGGTATTTTTCTTACCCTTCTTCCCAGTTTGTACTACAAAGGCTTCTGATCCGTCTTCTACTGCAAATACTTGAGTTTTCTTTTTCTTTTTGATATTAAAATGCCTTTCGGCATGTCTTGCATATTCTAGTAATGACTGTAATCTACTTGTACGATGATCTACCATGTGCTTTGTAATAAAGCTGCTAATGGGTGCAATACTGCCTTTCAAAAATGCATTCTTTAGCTGCTGCTCATATGTGGAATCATGTGTTTGGTCTTCAGGTACCTGCATTCCACAATGGTTATTAAAACATTCTAATAATCTGGCATAATATCTATCAACAGTTTCACCTTCTTGTTGTATGCATTGATAAATGCAAGTCCAATCTGCCCTAGGCTTCCATTTCTCAGAGATTCGGTCTGTCAGACCTTTCACTCTGTTGTCCAGTTCTGCGTTACTATGTGGGAGTGGTCTAAGCTCTCCATCACGGGGATTCCAGTTGCCACTGATCATGTGCCAATCTGGACCTACGATTTTTCTAACTACTTTCTCTACTTCCTCTCCATTCAAATGGTAACTTAACCTCATGCCCTGTAAGTCGTCTAAGAATTTTCTAAAATTAACTTTTGGATGGGGAATTCCCTCTGTGGCTTTCCGGATGTCTTCCGGTGTCCACGGTCTATATACTAGAAGAGTTGGGTCCTGTCCTGCCTACAGATTTGGTACTTCTATGAGTGGACATATCTCTTCTTCACTCATAGCTTGTGAATTTTTATTCATTTCATACAATTCAGTATCACCTCTTAAGTTGCAAGCTCGAGACCTGGTCTCTATAGGATCTCTGACAAACTGTTTTGGTTTTGCAGGAACAGCTGGGTATAGCGGAGGTGGATCAGCTTGTCCACTCGCTTCATATTCTGGTAAGGGAAGCGGAGGGGGTGGAGGGGCTGTTGCTATTGCCAAGTTATTGTCTTCTTTATCTAAGAACATTGCTTTTGAATTTTTAATCTTTTGTTCCCTGCGGTTTGCTTCCTCAAGCCACCTGTGTGCCTGAGGGACTCCTATTTGTCGTTGCTTTTTTAGCTGACCTTTCGTGTCTGTTTTAAGTTGTTTAACAAGTTTAATAAGTGAAGGTTTATCTAAATTACCATCAAATTTGTATTTATTAACCCATTTTGTATAATACCTAACATTATCGGCACGCTGTAATTGCATATATTTTGCATCTTTGGTTAAGGACGGGTCTCGGGAACTTTTTGTGCACTGATTTCCCATGTTGCCTTAGCTAAGTTAGAAATTGTTACGTAACCCTTTTTATCACGTGGTGCCACGATTTACACCTTTTCACAGTTTATCTAGAATAACTGCCTACCTATTCTGTTTCCCTGATCTATGACAAGACAGCAATCTTTTTTTGTCCCTGATCTGCACATGCAAATCTCCCTGACAAAAACAATACTGTAACAAGTCCCTGATCTAAAACAGAAAAAAGGTAAATTCCTCCTTACCTGAGCGTCCATGTCTTGATCCCACCGGAACGTTGACTCTTCCTCCAATCACAGATCAGAAACAGTGGCTGGCCTCTTTTGAACGACAATTCAGTCGGAGGTGTTTCAAAGCAGAAGAACCGATGTGGCCACTTCTCCGTACGGGTTCATGCCACCGGGCCCAATTCTGACCTGAGCCAGAGTGAGAGAGATGTATCCGGCTCGAAGGACCAAACTGTCAAAGGAAAAATATACTTTAAAAATGATCAATACACGGTAGGTTCAGGTTAAGGCACTTTAATCTTGCAGCAAGGAGACAAAAATATACTAATACAGAGTTTGTCTAACTAGAATCAGGAAATGCAGGCATTTTTATACATTTTCTAATAAGACATTGCCTACCAAGCTGACGTAGTAAATCACAAGTTTTAACATCATCATTTTGTAGTGCTTGTTTATATGCTTTTCTGCTTGTACTATCAATTTTTGTGAGAAACTTCCTAAGAAAAACAACGTGGCATTGGCTACCACCGATTAGATATATGCAATGTTACCATTCAAGGTACTATGGCTAATTTGAGCACAAAGCAAGTATAGATTGCAGTTCATTTCTCCAACAGTCCTTTGTCTGTTTTATCTCTAACTAGTGCAGCTGTGCGTGTTCTCATACTTCGAACAGAGCTGATTGTTTAAAATCATTACATTACAGAATATAGCATTGTTCATTCTTTGCTTCCTGACCTAGCAGATAATCACCTGCTTCTCAAGTACATTTCCAAAAGGCATAAACATGAATATTGCTGTGCTAGCAATTATTAGGTCAGAGGGCATCTTGCAAGTTTCAGAAAGCACACTGCATTTTCAAAAGCATCTTTTAGTCTCATATGAAATTCAGCTGTATATAAAATAGTGCATATAAAATAGAATGAAAAACGTGTTAACTCATTTAGTTTCTAATTAGCATTAAGCATACACATTAATACATATTTTTCTGACAGTCACTACATTTCTAAGGGAGAAAATGTTGACAACTTTTGTTTCCACAGACAGTGAAGGTTTGCTTGTATTTGCTTAGAAGCTCATTACTGCTTTTTAATTCCCTAATACTACTTCAGCCAAGAAAAGATCTCTCTCTCTGGTTTGAATTTTCAGTCAGAAGAATAGACATTGCAGGGGGGGGGGGGGGGTACTTCAGGAATCTCTCCTCTAGCTGAACAGCCTGATTCTAAAGAAAGTATGACTTCAGATTTCTGTCTTGAGTAGTTCTGCTTTTCTGAGACTTTATCTAAGGTGAGAGAGTATTTTTTTCAGTGGGAGCAGAATGAAATTCCTTTTGCACATAAAATGTATTTTGATTTGTTACAGTTGAATATGGTTAAATTTGCAGATGTGTTTCTTGTTCTAGGGTATGTTTTCTCACAGCTTCCAGTTTGCCAAATAGTCAACCCTCCTGCCCCTGGGAAGTCTCGCCAGGTTATACAGGATACTTCAGACTGATAATTACTTATTTTCCAACCCTAAACAGATTCAGCAGTAATTTCTCTACTACTACTACTGCTAAACAGGTTTCTTCTGCTAACCCCATTCCCTCTGTCAAGGATGGGAAAGCTTTTGGCAAGTTAGGGAGGAATATTAGATGTTCTTCGTGTTTCAGTGTTGCAGTCATCACACTTGGGTTATCTGCCTGCAGGTAGCCCTCTGTCAGCTCGAATACCAGAGACTTGGTATTTCTGTGTCGGTTGCTATCGCTCCAGGACTGATGTCAGGGGTATAAAAACACGCAGCAGACGCCATTACATCAGTCTTTCTTGCTGAGGAGCCCGAAGCAGAAGCAGTTTGCACGAGTGCCGGTTGGCCGCTACCTGAGTTTTCGTTTCCAAATTGAATCATCCTGAAGTCTTCTAAAGCTAACTACTCCATTGGAGAATCCTTTTTCTTGCTCTAACCAATGTCAGAAAAAGTTAACAATTGTCTCGCCTTTGGAAAGCAAATACCACACGAGATTTCCATTCCTACTGCGTCACCTGCTTAGGCCTAGACCACAATGTTCCCCGCTGTCAGTTTTGTGCTTTGTTCAAGCCTGAACTATTTGTCGTCGGGCCTTGTTGTTGCTAAATACTTGCGCTCTCGATCTCCGTATTCCAAAATGGCTTCGGTAAGCCATCCAACTACCGAACTTCCAAAAAAAATGCAAGGATAAAGACAGAGATAGACCGCACAGGTCCAAAACTGCCGACGACGCTTCCGTTAATCTAGTCGCCAGTTCTCTGATAGTCAGGCACTTTTGCAGCCCCTGATGCCCGCTTCGATGGATTTGCAGGCCGCTACTGACACCTGTTCGGAGTCCGGTATGCCGCAAGACTCTTCTTTGACTACAGAACCTGCGGATGCCTCTACCTTGGATGGATCCGGAGCCGCTGAGCAGGCACCGGCTTCTGAGGAAGTTCTTCTCATTACCGATACTCGACACAAACCGACGACTTCTTTCTCGTCTTCAGTTTTGTCTAAAACTAAGTTTCTAAGGCCAAGAGTATGAGCTACGCCTAAAAATACGATGACCCAATCTCAAGCACCTGCTTCTTTGCCACAATCTCAAATGCTTAAAATAGCAGAAGACCTGATCATGCTGATTAGTGGAAGCCAACCTTCCCTGCTAAGAGAAAAAGGGACTTGTCCCCAGCAGCTTTAACGGACCAAGAGTCCGACAACTCTGAGGTTGCTGAAGATGAAGACATGCTTTTATTTGCTTATGAGGATTCAGATGCAGATGAATCCATTCCCTCTGCTTCACCTCCAGAGCATTTTATTTTTTTGGTGAAACCCTACTTACTTTGAGAGCATTTCCACTGGAAATACCAAGACTCTCTTCAGTCCAAAAAGAGACTCAAGAGAATTTTTAGATCTGCCACAACATAGACCTGTAGCAGTACCTCCAGTTCTGGATGTTGTGGATGATGTCTTTATGGAATCTAGCCCAACCCCTACTCCTAGGAAACCAGACAGGTACTACAGAGTTCCTGACTCTGAAATTTCTTTTCAAAAATCCTACTGCTGATCTAGAGGTCATCTCCCAGGGGCCTAAAGGTATAAAAGCAACTACAGCTAAGACCCCCACCCCTTCGGACATTTGTTCCAGAGCTTTAGACTGGTGGGATAAATAAAGTATACACCTCTGCAACTCTTGCCATTAGGGCATTGAATTGCCAGTTTCACGTGCTGAAGTACCAGCAACATATTATGGAACTTATTAAGCAAAAATTAGCTACCTTTACAGACTGTGCAGAAAATAATTACAAGAGCTCATGCATTCTGCAAGCCAAGTCAGTAAGCATACTTTACAGTGTGGCTTTGAGGCCCTAGAAGCATCTTGCAGGGCAGCAGTCACTGATTCTGTACTGAGAAGGCATGCTTGGCTTGAGGAGCAGACCTTGGCAGACCATGTCAAATTTAAATTACTAGACGCACCTTTGAGCAAGGACAATCTGTTTGGCACCAAAGCAGAAGAGATTCTAAAAAACATGGAAGAAAAAGCTAAATCTATGCAGACAGTCAAAGATTTCTTGCAAGTGCAGCCTCCTAGATTCAGTAGGCATTGCCCTTCGAAGCATTGGTCTTTCCCAGCCCCCTCAAGGCCATGCCAAACTAGACCCAGTGGAAACAGACCCCCCCCCCCAAGACTACAGTCTCAGGGTATACAGAGATCTAAGCATGGAATGCCTCCGCTTCCAAAACAAGGAATGCTAAGCCATCCCCTTACAGAAAGAATTCACAATGACTTCTCAATTCCACTCCTTACCTCTGCCCAACTGCTCATGTCCCTCGGAGGAAAACTTTCCCATCATGCAAAAAACTGGACCACCATCACCAAAAACCGATGGGTCCTCAACATTGTATCCCAGGGGTACAAATTTTACTTCCACTCATGCCAACCCCAAAAGGGTTCCCAGGCCTTCCTCCAGACCAGTGGCCAGAGGCACAAAACCAAGTTCAATCCCTGCTCTTCGTAAGGGCAATTCAACCCGTTGCTGCAGAACAGATAGGTCAAGGGTTCTATTCCAGACTTTTCCTGGTACCCAGAAAAGAGGGCACTTGGCACCCAATCCTAGATCTTTCCATTCTAAACACCTTCCTGGTGGTACCAAAATTCAAAGTGTTCACCCTTCAGCAGCTTCTTCCTATGCTGTCCAAAGATGCCTGGTTAGCCACCCTAGACCTAAAAGAAGCCTATCTGCACATCCCGATCAGGGACTCATGCAGGAAATACCTACGTTTCAGGACAGGATCTATGGATTATCAGTTTGCTGCACTTCCCTTTGGCTTATCCACTGCTCCCAGAGTATTCAAAAATGCCTGGCCCCAGCCATTGCCTACTGCAGACAGAGGAAAATCCAAATTTATCCGTACTTGGACTATTGCCTGATTCAGGCAGTCAGGAAATGCTGTTGCAGCACCTGACGTTTGTAAAGAACCTTCTAACCTCCCTGGGGTACACTGTCAGCGAAAAGAAATCAAAACTAGTCCCCAGTCAAAAGATTGTATTCCTGGGAGCAAGCTTGGACACAGCATCCCAGATGGCATTCCTTACTCCAGAAAAACAAGCCTATCTGACAGGCTATTTCACTCAATGGCCACCAGAACCTAGCTATCTGCAAGAAAAATCCTGCAGGCCCTAGGGTTCATGGCCTCTTGCATCCTATTCCATATGCCAGACTGCATATGGGGAAACTTCAGTGGTACTTGAAATGTCTTTGGTACCAACATTCTCAGGACCTGGCAACTTTCATTCCTATCATACCTTGTCTAAGGACGGAGTTTCTTTGGTGGGCAGCAGCATGCAACCGCAACAAGGGACTTCCCTTTACTCAGCCCCATGCCCCCAGACCCTAACCACAGACGCATCAGACTATGCCTGGGAGGCACACCTAAATGACAAGTGCATTCAGGGCCACTGGAGCCCAAGTCAAATTCATCTGCACATCATCCAAAAAGAGATGCTAGCTGTTCAGCATGTTCTAACAACTTTCAGATCTCTACTCTCACCAAGACCCCTGCTAATAAAAACATACACCACCACAGTTATGTGGTACATCAACAAGCAGGGGGGATTCCACTCTTACCCACTCTGCAGGCTAGCCATGGCCCTGTGGAACATGGCCTTGGACATGTAGATTCTTCTGCAAGCTCAATTCCTGACAGGCAAACAAAAGTCACTGGCAGATGGCTTAAGCAGAAATCTACTAGACCCACACGAGTGGCAATTAGAACCCAGCACCTTCAGCCTTCTAATCCAGAAGTGGGGGACTCCAGAGGTGGACCTCTTTGCCTCCCTCTGCAATCACTAGCTCAGCAAATTCTGCACCATGGCAACTCACAGAAGGCCTAGAAAGTGGATGCCGTATCCTTCCAGTGGGAAAACCTCTCAATTTATGCATTCCCCCTCTGCCCCTCAAGAATATTACTCAAGATAAGACAGAACAGACCAAGGACAATCTTGATTGCCCCGGACTGGCCACGCCAGCACTGGTACCCACTATTACACAGCCTGTCACCGATGCCACCCTGGCACCTACCTTAGATTCCAACCCTCCTCACTCAGCAGGGGGACAGATCTTGCATCCGCAAACTGCAAACCCTGAATCTTGCAGCCTGGCTTATTCCTTGAATTCTCTACCAGTGACCAGCCTAAGCAAGCAGGTGCTGGACGTCATTCTTCAAGCCAGAAGACCCAGTACAAGGAAATCCTATGCTGATAAGTGGAAACGGTATTGCTCCTGGATTCAGTCTAAAGGAGTGGACACAGTACTGCCTTCCTTACCTCTAATCCTGGATTACTTAGCAGATCAATTCCACAGAGGCCTATCCTTCTCCTTTAAGATCCATGCCTCTGCCATCTCGGCTCATTACAACACTGAGCCACCTCTCTTCTCTCACCCTCTCATCAAACAGTTCCTGAGAGAGGCAAACAACTTAAGGACACCAAGGAGAGCACCCACCCCTGCTTGGGACCTTAACTTTGTATTGGAAAAGCTCACACTACCCCCCTTTGAGCCTGCAGCATCAGCAGAGTTAAAATTCCTCTCTTGGAAAACATCTTTGCTTCTGGCCATCACTTCAGCTAGAAGAGTGTCTGAGTCACAAGCACTTATGGCTGTGGAACCCTTCATTATTTTTCATGCTGACAGGGTCTCCCTCAAGACTAATCCTTCCTTTATGCCTAAAGTGGTGTCCAGTGTGGCTCTCAACCAATCTTTCCATTTGCCAACCTTCTTCCCTAATCCTCAAAATAAACGGGAAAGGATCCTGCACTCATTGGACGTTGGACGTGCACAGACAGCTCACATTCTACCTGGATAGGACTAAGCCCTTCAGGAAATCTGACCAGTTACTACTCAGTTTTGCACCAGGGGCAGAGGGCAAGGCCATTTCAAAACATATAATGGGTAGCACACTGTATCCATTTCTGCTACAAACACCATAGGAAACCAACCTCTCGGGGTCATAACGCATTCCACTAGGGCAACTTCTACCTTTACAGCATTCATCAGGGGAGTCCCTACCAGGGACATTCTGGAAGCTGCTTCCTGGAGTTCTGTACACACCTTTACCAAGCATTACCACCTGCCTACCTTTTACAAATCCTGGGCAGTTTTGTAACAGCAGTCCTGCAGGGCATACTAGCCAGCCCAAACTCTTCTTGACTGCCTTTACCCTTTCTTCAGCTTTGGGAATCAACCCAAGTGTGATGGCTGCAACTGTGAAACATGATGAACATAGTACAGTTGTGTACACTTACCATAAATGTTGATGTTCAACTGTATTCACTGTTGCAGTCCTGGTTTCCCTCCCTCCAGCCCCCCTTCTCTCTCTCTCCTTGCTGTGTATATTACTCACCCCCTACAGAGGTATTGGTATTTACTTTTTACTGGTGGTGATTTTCACACCATAGCTTAGCTCCCTATTGTGGGGCTTCTGACATTCAGGGCAAGAAAAACTGATGTAATGACGTTGGTTGCCTGTTTTTATACCCCTGCGACAGCAAGCAACGCAGAAATTCTAAGTCTCTGGCATTTGGGCCAACTGAGGGCTACCTGCAGGCAGATAACCCAAGTGTGATGACTGCAACAGTGAATACACTCGAACATCTACATTTATGGTAAGTATACACAACTGTACTTTGTAGACTGTGTCAAAGGATGATGAGCAGACCTTGTACATGTATTGAATGTAAGATTTTAGGTGATAAGCAAACTATGCAGTTTGAAAAAAATATGGACATAAACATGTTCAGGTATAAAAGTTTTGGTACACAAAAAGTGTCAGCATGTTAGACATGATGGTAGGAAAAGATAGGAAGTTAATGATACTAGGTGTTAGTGTAGTTGTTTGCACCTTCTTAAGTAATAGAGATATTCCAGGTATTTAATTAAAGAACTTCGTTATCATAATGACATATTGTGATGGGGACTAACTGTACTTTAAGAGGAAAATGGAAGAAATGACGATTATGAAATATAGGATACTGGTTTAGGGCAAAAAAAAGAGATCTCACTTTTAAAAGAGGAAGTATAAAGACAGAGTCTGAGTTTTTTTTGTTTTCTTTTTTGTCCTCTAAATGAAGGCGGGAAGGTGTAGCTGGGAAAGGTTGCAGGCTTTTTGGATCATATGGGTATTTGGGTGAAATTATTGAGAAGTACAGTACAAGAAAGATAGGAAGAGGTTATACAAAGTTGAGAGTTAAAAAATCCCAAATTTTATAGTAGTGCAGAGCAGTTATGGAAAGATCATTCATTGCTAAAGTTAAGAGGAACGGTGGGTGGTACTGAAGATAAACTTTAGAAGTGATTATTCAGATGCTTAAGTAAAGTTGAAGATTAGAGGAAGGGAAAATATAGGTTAATGTTGGATGAGTTTGAAAATTTGTTAGGACAGAATAAAAAGGAATAGTTAGAATGAGAAGGATATGGCAACAAAAGAAGCTAAAGATAAGAGAACAGTTAAGATGACAGTATTATAGTGAAAATGGAAGAAGATAGAATGTATCGCCTTTTTGGGAAAGACTTTGCAGTTTTTGGAAGAATGTATGGAGAACAAAATACTAAAGTGGAATTGTAGGATACTCAAAGTATTAGTGATGCAATTCAAGAAGAGCTAAGCAGATGTATGGGAAAGAAGAAGAAATTAAAAGGCAGAGATTGGAATGTTAATAGCTTTCAAAAGTTTAATACAATGGGATTAATAGCATTACTAGAAAAGAGATGGAAGACTATTAGAGAAGACTAAAATGTGACTATTCTTATAAGGTAATGACTGAAGGTATGTGAGGGAATAATAGAATTTGTATGGAAGAAGGATGCGGAAAAGGATTTAAAAAATGGAGATGCATCC